>NW_006779365.1:0-33056 GCF_000442215.2 Lipotes vexillifer | reverse complement strand
ATATATATCCGTATATGGATACATATAACTAAATCAGTTTGCTATACACCTGTAACTAACACAACATTGTAAATTAACTATACTTCAATTTTTAAAATGGTTTAAAAAATGAAAGACAAAACAAAACAAAAAAGACAATAGATTACACTCTCCAATTAAATGACAGGGATTGGCAAAATGGAATAAGAAGCGTGATCCAACTATATGCTATTCACAAAGGAACACTTTTAATTTAAAGACATAACTAGGTTAAAAGCAAATCGATGGGAGAAGATATATAAAATATATGCAAATATTAATTGAAAGAACTGTACTAATATCAGACAAAAGCTATACTAATATCAAACAAAAGAGATTTTAAGAAAGAAAAATTTCATAGAGATGACAAGAAGACCATTTTGTAATGATAAAAGGGTTAATCAATCAAGAAGATACAACAATTATAAACATATAACAGCATTAAAATACAGGAAGAAAAACTGACAGAACTGAAAAGAGAATTCAACAATAATAGTTGGAGACTTTGATATCCTACCATCAATAATGGCTAGAACAACAAGACAGATGATCAACATGGAAACAGAAGACTTGAACAACACTATAAACCAGCTACATCAAAACAGACACCTACTGAACACTCCTTTCAACAACAGTAAAATACATATTCTTCCCAAGTGCACATAAAGCATTCTCTAGGATAACCATAAACTAGGCCATAAAACAGGCTCAGTATATTTAAAAATATATGCCATACAAAGCATGTTCTCTGACCACATGGAATGAGATTAGAAATCAATAACCAAAGGGAATTTGGAAAATTCACAAATATGTGGAAATTAAAGAACACATATGTAGAATTAAACAAGAACAATAATGGGTTCTAAATAACAAATGAGTCAAAGAAGAAATCACTAGAAAAATTAGAAAATACTTAAAGATGAATAAAAATACACATACCAAGCTTAGGAAATGCAGCTAAAACAGTAGTTAGAAGGAACTGTAAATGTCTGTATTAAAAAGAAGGTAGAGACCACAGCAGACACGTGCTACCTAGCCTCACAACCAGCTGCATCAGGGGCCTACCCTGTCCATCACTGTTTCTGCAGCAGTAGGTGCTGCAAGGCTACACAATATGCTAGGGGCATGCCCTGTCCAACAGTGTGCCCACAACAGAAGTGTGCTGCTGGGACTCACAGCTAACCATGCCAGGGGACTGCCCTGCCCACCAGAATAGAAATAAAAGGCATACAGATTGGAGATGATGATAGCAAGATGGTAGAATAGAAAGACCCAGGCTCTCCTTTTTCCCATGGAGACACCAACTTAAAAATAATAAATGGACCAACCTCCCTTGTGTGAAATTTAAGAACCAGTTAAGAGATCCCTGCACCCCAAGCAAGTGTGAAATCAGCCATATCAAAGTAGGTAGGAAAATTTGTGGCATCCATTCACCATAGTCTCTCCCCTTAGGACATCACCATAAAATTGTGAAGAAACTTCCAGCCCTCAGCTTCTTCCTGGGGAGGAAAAAGGAAGACTGAACCATACAACCAATGTTGACTTTTGGGGGGAGGCTGATTGAGAAACCAGCTTCTGTTTCACCTGTCTCAGAGTCCTGATAGGACCTGGCATACTCTAGATGTCTTCGGTTCACTTAGAACAAAAAATAACAATGCAGGGTGCTGCTGTTCCAGAGGCCACTACAGCTTGGTGCCCTCTCCATCAGGAGGTAGAGGGAGTAAGGAATATTCCAATGTTCCAACTTTTTGGGAGCTGCCTGAGGGACTTGTTTCTCTCTTGCTTGTCTCAGAGTGTGGACAGGATTCAATAAACTCTAGATGCCTAGGAGCCACTGAGAACAAAAATGAGCTGTGTTATATGCTTCAAGGGACCCATGTTACAGCAGAGAGAGCAGGAGACTATGAGCTCCCCCTAATTAAGAATCCATATACAAAATTCCAGAGAAGACACATACATAGGAAATATTTGAGATTATACAGTTAAACATAAGACCTGAAACTGTAAAGCTCCAAGAAGAAAACAAAGGGGGAAAGCTTTATGACAATGGTCTTGGCAATGATTTTTTGGCTATAATACCAAAAGCATAGGCAACAAAAGAAAAGGTAAAGAAGTAGACCACATCAAACTGAAAAGTTTCTGCACAGCAAGGGAAAAAATCAACAGAGTGAAAAGGAAACCTACAGAATGGGAAAAAATATTTGCAAACCATATATCTGATAAGGGGGTAATACACAAAATATGTAAGGAACTCCTACAACTCAATAGCAAATATCCAGTTTTAAAATGGGCAAAAGACTTGAATAGACATTTCTCCAAAAAAATATACAAATGACCAATAGGTAAGTGAAAAGATGCTCAACATCAGTAATCATCGGGAAAATAAGACATCATCTCACACTTGTTAATATGGCCATTACCCCCCCCGCACACACACCATAAAAAAAGAAAAGAAAATAACAAAGTTTGGTGAGAATGTGGATAAATTGGAAATCGTGCTCATTGTTTGTAGGAATGTAAAATGGTGCAACCACTAAGGAAAACAGTATGGAGTTTCCTCAAAAAACTAAAAATAGAACTACTATATCTACAGATCCAAAGTAATACTTATCAAAATCCCAGCTTACTTCTTGCAGAAAATGATAAGCTGATCCTAAATTCATATGGGAGTGCAAGAGAATCAAATAGCCAAAAAATCTTGAAAAAGAAGAAAATAATTGGACAACTCACACTTCTCAATTTCAAAACTTACCTCAAATCTACAATAATAAAAACTGTGCAGCATTAACATCAGGGTAGACATACAGATCATAGATCAGAACTGACAATCCAGAAATAAATGGTAAATGTAGAGACAACTGATTTTTTTTTTTATTGGAGTATAATTGCCTTACAATGGTGTGTTAGTCTCTGCTCTACAGCAAAGCGAACCAGCTACACATATACACATGCTCCCAAGACAATTTAGTAGGTAAAGAATAGTCTTTTCAACAAGTGGTGCTGGGATAGGTAAATGCATATTCACATGCAGAACAATAAAGTTGTACCCTTCAGTCACATCATATTAAAAATGAACTCAAACTAGATCAAAGATCTAAATGTAAGAGCTAAAACTATAAAATTCTTAGAAGAGAGCATAGGTATAAATCTTTGTGGTCTTAGAGTAGGCAATGGTTTCTTAGGTATGACACATAAAGCACAAATAATAAAAAAAAAAGCTAACTTGAACTTCATCAAAATTAAAACTATTTTGCTTCAAAGCATACCCTCAAGAAAGTGAAAAGACAATCCCCAGAGGGAAGAAAATATTTGAAAATCATATATCTGATAAGGGTATAGTATTCTGAAAATATAAACAACCCTTACAACTAGGCAATTGAAAAACAGCTCAATAATAAAAGTGAGCAAAGAATTTAAACAGACATTTCTTCAACAAAGATCGGCAAATGGCCAAAAAACACATGAAAAACTGCTCAATATCATTATTCATTAGGGAAATGCAAATCAAAACCACCTTGAGATATTTCACACACACTAGGATAGCTATAATAAAAAAGACATACAATAACAAGTGTTGGTAAGGATGTGAAGAAATTGAAGCCCTTGTACTTCACTAGTTGGAATGTAAAATGGTGCAGCCACTTTGGAAAAAATTTGGCGGTTCCTCAAATGTTAAAGATAGAGTTAACCTGTAACCAAGCAATTCCAATCCTAGATGTATGCCCAAGAGAATTGAAAACCCAGGTTTACACAAAAATTAGTGTGAATGTTCATAACAGCATTATTCATAATAGTCAGAAGGTGGAAATCCAAATGTTCATCAGCTGATGAATAAACAAATTGTAGTATATCCATACATTGGAGTATTATTACTATTCAGCTATGAAAAGGAAATACTGATTCATTCTACAACATAGGTGATCCTTGAACTTTATTGTAAGTGAAAGAAGCCGGATGAAAAAGATCACATATTGTATGATTCCAGTTATATGACATGTTTAGAATAAGCAAATTCATAAAAGCAGAAAGTAGTTTAGCATTTCTCAGGGGCTGGGTGAAGGCAGGAGAGAATGAAGAGTGACTACAAATGAGTATGTGTTTTCTTTCTGAAGTGACAGAAATATTTGGAATTAGATAGTGATGATTGTTGCACAACAATATGAATATACTAAAAAATCACTAAATTATACTCTTTAAAAGGGTGAATTTTATGGTATGTGTATTATATCTCAATAAAAATGAGATTCTGTTTTTTATTTATCAGATTAGGAAAAAAAGGTTTGATAATGTCTAGTATTCACAAGTTTATGGGGAAATAAGCACCTTCATACAGTTTTGCTGGGAATCTACCTAGCTCTTTTGAAGGGCAATTAGGCAATGTCTGTCAATGGTTTGAATGCTTTTACTCTTTGACTCAGTAATACTACTGTCAAAAATATGTTTTTGTATATACCAGCATACTATTCCAAATTCATGTGCAAGAAGGTTCACTGCAGTATTGTTAGTAATAATAAAAAACTAGAACCGTCAACATGAAACCCATTAAATACATCCATATAATGGAAAACAGTCACAAAAACATGAGGTTGAACTCTATATACTGTATATTCTGCAGTCCATGGATCAAGGAGTAATTTTGACTTTCAAGTTTTATTATTTCATAAGGCTCTTTCTGACATAGATAATTCCTCTGATGGATCTGGGCAAAGTAAATTGAAAATATTCTGGAAAGGATCTCCCATTCTAGATGCCATTAAGAACATTTGTGATTCATGCGAAGAGGTCACAATATCAACATGAACAGGAGTTTGAAAGAAGTTGACTCTAACCCTCATGGATAACTTTGAGGGGTTCAGCTCTTTAGTGGAGAAAGTAACTGTCAATCTAGTAGAAATAACGAGAACTATAATTAGAAGTAGAGCCTAAAGATGTGACTGAATTTCTGCAAACTCATATTAAACTTAACAGATGAGGAGTTGCTTAATATGGAAGAGCAAAAAAAGTGGTTTCTTAAGATTGAATCCACTCCTGGTGAAGATGTTGTGATGACTGTTGAAATGACAACAAGTGATTTAGATTAAGTGACTTCAATTTTAAAAGAAGTTCTGCAGATAAAATGTTATCAAACAGCACTGCATGCTACAGAGAAACACTTCATGAAAGGACGAGTCAATCAATGTGGCAAAATTTATTGTTGACTTATTTTAAGGAACTGCCACAACCACCCCAACTGTCAGAAACCAGAACCCTGATCAGTCAGCAGCCATCAACATCAAGGGAAGACCCTCCACCAGCAAAAAGATTATGACTTGCTGAAGGCTCAGAGGATGGTTAGCATTTTTTTCTTTTCTCTTCTTTCTTTCTTTTTTTTTTAGTTTTTGTCTGCACCCTGCAGCATGTGGGATCTTAGTTCCCTGATCAGGGATCGAACCCACGCCTCCTGCGTTGGAAGGCAGAGTCTTAACCACTGGACTGCTGGGGAAGTCCCTTTTTTATTTTATTTATTTATTATTTATTTTTAGTTTTTGGGATAGTTAGCATTTTTTAGCAATTAAGTATTTTTAAATGAAGGTATGTACATTGTTTTAGACACAGTGCTATTGCACACTAAATAGACTCCAGTATATTGTAAACATAACTTTGTATGCACTGAGAAACCAAAAAAAAATAATAATAATAATATGACTCACTTTATTGCAGTGGCATGGAACAAAATCCACAATATCTCCAATGTGTGCCTATATTCACTGACCAGTTGACTTCACTGCGTAGGAACAAAAATTCTCTTCCCAAGATTCCTTTCTCAACTTGTTCTCAATATGCAGAAAAAGGACAAAGATTTCCTTACAAGGATTGTTTTACAGGAATTAAATTCTTTTACAACAAAATGTAAGAAACCTTAAAAATTAGAATGGGCTCAAGTCTGTTTCCTTTGGAAATTGCTACCTTTATTTTTATTCAATCTATTCGTTTACTATCTGACCTCATCATAACTTTATTGCACCAATTGTGAACTTTTCCTTCCAAAATATGTTCATTACTAACTTATATCTTGGATGTTTTGATTCTTCATTTGATGTTTTAATATCTAAATCCATTAAGTTACTTCAGCTCAATACACCCAATGAGGACAATGAGAGCTCCCTGAAATGGAGTGAGAAAAAAAGGCTTTACAATTGTGATCTTCAGAAGGAGCAACATTTTGATAGCTGCAAATCATAATCAGACAAAGAGAAGTTTTCTGTTAATGGTACTACAGAGAACCTCTTAGTTAATTCCCTTTGTTCTCTCCTAATAGAATAGAGGATAGACATAATGAGAAGAATGAAATATTCCTCACAGATTTTTCTCTAATCACTTAAGTTTTCAAAGTAGGGAACAGGATGATTTCTATTTTTCTCTTTCTTTTAACCTCTGACATAATACCCTCTGAAAAATATTCTCCTCAGGAGTCAAATTACAAAAGATCAAGTTGCTTGGTTCCAAACATATGGGCTTTTAATTTTTTTTAATAAAGTCTGCTAAAATTTTCATATCTTAAAAAAGCTCACTTCTGTTCTAACCTTGTTGTTTGTGAAATGACAACAAAGCAAAGGGAACTATATTAATCCAGCTATCTAGCTATTTCTATCATCCCTAGCTATTCTACATGGTAGAAAAAAATCTACAACTGCAGTCATATAAAAAATACATTCTGTTTCAATGGCTTTCTCTCTTCCTTGCAATGGTTCCAACTTTGGCTGCATATTGAAATTACCTGTGGACTTTTCAAACATACTAATGCCTCTGTCCTATTCCCAGATATTCTAATTTAAATGGTCTGGGGAGAAGCCTGGCAGGATTTTTTAAAACTGCCTGGTGATTCTAATATACAGCCATGGTTGAAAATTACTAGTAGGCAGAATTGTGGAATAAAGACCTAAGGGGAGGGCCACATCTCCAGGCCTCCACACCTTCCCCTTCATTATAACTTCAAACTGAATAGTTCTGTTTGTCTATGCTTTATACATTGAGAGTCAGTTTATTGCTCTTTTTTAAACGAATTTTTTTCCTTTTAAAATTTAGAAACCACAGTTCCAATGAAAAAGGCTAACATCTCACCTTTCTCCAGGCTGGCTTCATGTCTGTGACCAAAAAGAAAAAGATTCTTTGTTTTGTTGTGTTTATTTTTAATATATCACAAAGATAAACATATGGGTAAAAGAAGAGTGATGGTTCTAGCCTATCTAAGGGAGGCCTTGAAGAGAATGGGATGCTTCTGTCCTATGCTCAAGCACTGGAGAGTGATTTAATTAAAAAGTTTTTGGAAAAGGAATAAAGAAATTTGTTTGGGAATATTGAAGATTTTTTGACCTTCTAAGAAAGCTGAATGACTATAAACATAGATGAAGGCCAATTATTAAAGGCTTAATTAGAAAATTAAATGTATTAAGGCTCCTCAAGACCAGGTAGTTAATGGATATTACCTTCTGAATGCAAGTCACCATCAAAATGAGAAAATAAAGGGTCTAGCCTAAAGCTCACTAGAAGCTCTACACATGTTAGTTTCTTTTTATTTTTTAAAAGACAGGATATTTTAAAATTGCATTGCTGGATACTGTTGAATTACACTGGTGAAAATTACTCTTTTACTTCCAGCTTTTCATTTTAGAGCCAATGTTTTAGGAGGTAGTAAGTCATAGTGCTAAAGCCCCATGGATCTTGAGCTCACAAAGGGGATCTTTCTAAACAAATTTACTTAAAGACTAAAGAGAGTTTTGTCATAATAATTATAAAGGTAGCTTTTTCTTTAACTTAGGACAATTATAACCCTTTTTCCTCTCTTTGGCTCAAAAATTTCTTTTTGAGCTGAATATTCATTTACACTCACTACAAAAGTTATAAGCCACATAGAAGACAAAGAGCAAAATGGAAGAAGTTCTTTCTTATCAGTAATCACTTCAAATGTAAATGGATTAAACTATCCAATAAAAAGGCAAAGATTAGAAAATGGGTTAAAAAAAGAAACATGATCTAACTACATGTTATCTATAAGAGACCCATTTTAAATCCAACAAAACAAATAACTTGAAAGTGAAAGAATAGAAAAAGCAATTCCATGCAAATACTAACCAGAAGATGGCTGGGATGGCTATCATAATATCAGACAAAATATGTTTTGAGCCACAACAATTATAAGAGACAAAGGGGGACATTAAATAGTGATAAAACAGTCAAATTGAGAGAGACTTTCAAGATGGCAGAGGAGGAAGACATGGAGATCATCTTCCTCCCCACAAATACATCAGAAATACATCTACATGTGGAACAACTCCTACAGAACACCTACTGAACACTGGCAGAAGAAATCAGACTTCTCCAAAGTCAAGAAAACCCCCATGTACCTGAGTAGGGCAAAAGAAAAAACAGAGACAAAAGAATAGGGACGGGATCTGCACCTCTGGAAGGGAGCTGTGAATGAGGAAAAGCTCCCACACACTAAGAAAACCCTTCACTGGTGGAGATGGGGGGTGGCATGGGGGAAGCTTCAGAGCCACGCAGGAGGGTGCAGCAATAGGGGTGCAGAGGGCAAAGCGGAGAGATTCTCGCACAGAGGATCAGTGCCAACCAGCACTCACAAGCTTGAGAGGTTGTCTGCTCACCTGCCAGGGCAGGTGGGGGCTGGGAGCTGAGGCTCTGGCTTTGGAGGTCATATCCCAGGGAGAGGCCTAGGGTTGGCTGTGTGAACACAGCCTGAAGGGGGCTAGTGCACCACAACTAGCCGGGAGAGAGTCCAGGAAAATGTCTGGAACTGCCGAAGTGGCAAGAGAGCATTGTTTCGGGGTGCGCAAGGAAAGGGGATCCAGAGCACCAACTAAATGAGCTCTAGAAATGGGCACAAGCCACGGCTATCAGCATGGACACCAGATATGGGCATGAAATGCTAAAGCTGCTGCTACAGCCACCAAGAAGCCTGTGTGCAAACACAGATCACTATCCACACCTCCCCTAAAAGGAGCCTGTGCAGCCTGCCACTGCCAGGGTCCCTTGATCCCCGGAAAACTTCCCCAGGAGAACACACGGCACACCTCAGGCTGTTGCAATGTCACGCCGGCCTCTGCCACTGCAGGCTCACCCCGCATTCTGTACCCCTCCTTCCCCGAGGCCTGAGTGAGCCAGAGACCCTGAATCAGCTGCTACTTTAACTCTGTCATGTCTGGGCAGGGAACAGACACCTTCAGGTGACCTACATGCAGAGGCAGGGCCAAATACAAAGCTGAACACCAAGAGCTGTGTGAACAAAGAAGAGAAAGGGAAATTTCTCCCAACAGCCTCAGGAGAATTGGATTAAATCTCCATAATAAACTTGATGTACCTTGCATTGCTGGAATACCTGAATAGAAAATGAATCATCCCAAATTGAAGTGGTGAATACTGAGAGCAACTGTAGACTTGGGGTTTGCTTTCTGCAGGTAATTTATTTCCGGTTTTATGCTTATCTTAGTTTAGAATTTAGAATATATTATCATTGGTAGATATGTTTATTGATTCAGTTGCACTCTTCCTTTCTTTAATATATAGATCTATATATTTTTTTCCTTCTTCTCCTTTTGTGATTGTGTATGTGTATGCTTCTTTGTGTGATTTTCTCTGTATAGCTCTGCTTTTACCATTTGTACTGGGTTCGGTCTGTCCATTTTTTTTTTTTTTCTAGTATAGTTTTCAGTGCTTGTTATCATGGGAGGATTAGTTTTTTGGTTTTCTTGCTCTCTTTTTTCTTTCTTTTATTTTTTTTCTTTTTTAATGACTTCTTAATTTTTTTATATTTAATATTTTTTTAATCTTTTATTTTAATAACTTTATTTTCTTTCTTTCTTTCTTTCTTTCTTTCTTTCTTTCTTTCCTTCTTTCCTTCTCTCTTTCTATCTTTCTTTCATTTTCTCCCTTTTCCTCTGAGCATGTGGCTGCCAGGGTCTTGGTGTTCCAGCTGAGTGTCAGGCCTGTGCCTCTGAGGTGGTACAGCCAAGTTCAGGACATTGATCCAACAGAGACCTCCTGGCTCCACATAATATCAAATGGTGGAAGCTCTACCAGAGAGCTCCATCTCAATGTAAAGACCAAGATCCACTCAAAGACCAGCAAGCTACAGTGTTGGACACAATATGGCAAACAACTAGCAAGACAGGACCACAACACCACCCATTAGCAGAGAGGCTGCCTAAATTCATAATAAGGTCACAGACACCGCAAAACCCCCCACCAGACGTGGACCTGCCCACCAGAAGGACAAGACCCAGCCTCATCCACCAGAACACAGGCACCAGTCATCTCCACCAAGAAGCCTACACAACACACTGAACAAACCTTAGCCACTGGGGGCAGACATGAAAAACAATGGGAATGATGATCTTGCAGCCTGCGAAAAGGAGACCCCAAACAGAGTAAGTTAAGCAAAATCAGAAGACAGAGAAATACACAGCAGATGAAGGAGGAAGGTAAAAACCCACTAGAAAAAACAAATGAAGTGCAAATAGTCACTCTACCTGAAAAATAATTCAGAGTAATGATAGTAAAGATGATCCAAAATCTTGGAAATAGAATGGAGAAACGTTTAACAAGCACCTAGAAGAACTAAAGAGAAAGCAATGATGAACAACACAATATATGAAACTAAAAATCCTCTAGAAGAAATCAATAGCAGAATAACTGAGGCAGAAGAACGGATAAGTGACCTAGAATATAAAATAGTGGAAATAACTATCACAGAGCAGAATAGAAAAAAAAAAAAAAAACACTGAAAAGAAATGAGGACAGTCTCAGAGTCCTCTGGGACAACATTAAACATACCAACATTTGAATTATAGGGATCCCAGAAGAAGAAAAGAAAAAGAAAGGGACTGAGAAAGTATTTGAAGAGATTATAGCTGAAAACTTCTCTAATATGGGAAAGGAAATAGTAAATGAAGTCCAGGAAGTGCAGAGAGCCCCATACAGGATAAATTCCAAAGAGAAACACACCAAGACACATATTAAATAGACTATCAAAAATATATACAAAGAAAAAGTATTAAAAGCAGCAAGGGAAAAGCAACAAATAAATTACAAGGGAATCCCAATAAGGCTAACAGGTGATCTTTCAGCAGAAACTCTGCAAGCCAGATGGGACTGGCAGGACATATTTAAAGTGAAGAAAGGGAAAAACTTACAACCAAGATTACTCTACCCAGCAAGGATATCATTCAGATTCGATGGAGAAGTTAAAATCTTTATAGACAAACAAGAGCTAAGAGAATTCAGCAACACCAAACCAGCTTAACAACAAATGCTAAAGGAACTTCTCTAGGCAGGAAACACAAAAGAAGGAAAAGACCTACAATAACAAACCCAAAACAATTAAGAAGATGGTAATAGGGACACACATATCCATAACTACCTTAAATGTAAATGGACTAAATGCTCCAACCAAAAGACATAGACTGGTTGAATGGATACAAAAACAAGACCCATACATATGCTGTCCACAAGAGACCCACTTCAGACCTAGGGACACATAAAGACTACAAATGAGAGGATGGAAAAAGATATTCCATGAAAATAGAAATCAAAAGAAAGCTGGAGTAGCAATTCTCATCTCAGACAAAACAGACTTTAAAATAAAGACTATTACAAGAGACAAAGAAGGACACTACCTAATGATCAAGGGATCTATCCAAAGAGAAGTTATAACAATTGTAAATGTTTATGCACCCAAAATAGGAGAACCTCAATACATAAGGCAAATGTTAACAACCATAACAGGGGAAATCGACAGTAACACAGTCATAGTAGGTGATTTTAACACCCCACTTTCACAAATGGACAGATCATCTAAAATGAAAATAAATAAGGAGACACAGCTTTAAATGATACACTAAACAAGATGGGCTTAATTGATATTTATAGGACATTACATACAAAAACAACAGAATACACTTCCTTCTGAAGTGCTCATGGAACATTTTCCAAAATAGATCATATCTTGGGTCACAGATCAAGCCTTGGTAAATTTAAGGAAATTGAAATCATATCAACTATCTTTTCTGACCACAGTGCTATGAGGCTAGATATCAACTACAGGAAAACTTTGCAAAAAATACAAACACATGGAGGCTAAACAATACACTACTAAATAACGGAGAGATCACTGAAGAAATCAAAGAGGAAATCAAAAAACACCTAGAAACAAGTGACAATGGGCACAACAACAAAAAAACCTATAGGATGCAGCAAAGCAGTTCTAAGAGGGAAGTTTATAGCAATACAATCCTACCTCGAGAAACAAGGAAAATCTCAAATAAACCACCTAACCTTACACCTAAATCAATTAGAGAAAGAACAATAAAAAATCCCCAAAGGTAGCAGAAGGAAAGAAATCATAAAGATCAGATCAGAAATAAATGAAAAAGAAATGAAGGAAATAATAGCAAAGATCAATAGACTGAAAAGCTTGTTCTTTGAGAACAAAAACAAAATTGATAAACAATTAACCAGACTAATCAAGAAAAAAAAAAGGGAGAAGACACAAATCAATAGAATTAGAAATGAAAAAGGAGACGTAGCAACTGACACTGCATAAATAAAAAGAATCATGAGAGATTACTACCAGCAAATATATGCTAATAAAATGGACAACCTGAAGAAATGGACAAACTATTAGAAGAGCACAGCCTTCTGAGATTGAACCAGGAAGAACTAGAAAATATAAACAGGTGAATCATAAGCATTGAAACTGAGACTGTGATTAAAAAACTTCCAACAAGTCTTCCCTGGTGGTGCAGTGGTTGAGAGTCCGCCTGCCGATGCAGGGGACACGGGTTTGTGCCCCAGTCTGGGAAGATCCCACATGCCGCAGAGTGGCTAGGCCCATGAGCCATGGATGCTGAGCCTGCTCATCCGGTGCCTGTGCTCCGCAATGGGAGAGGCCACAACAGTGAGAGGCTCCCGTACCACACACACACACACAAAACAACCCCCCAAAACTTCCAACAAATAAAAGTCCAAGACCAGATGGTTTCACAGGTGAATTCTATCAAACTTTTAGAGAAGAGATAACACCTATCCTTCTCAAACTCTTCCAAAGTATAGCAGAGGTAGGAAAACTCCCAAACTCATTCTACAAGTCGGCCATC
Source organism: Lipotes vexillifer (assembly GCF_000442215.2). Taxonomy (NCBI): domain Eukaryota; kingdom Metazoa; phylum Chordata; class Mammalia; order Artiodactyla; family Lipotidae; genus Lipotes; species Lipotes vexillifer. The sequence continues at coordinate 19,890 of NW_006779365.1, read as the reverse complement.
ACCCTGATACCAAAAGCAGACAAAGATGTCACAAATAAAATTACAGGCCAGAGCAGAGGGGAAGGTGGCAGAAGAGTAAGATGCGGAGATCACCTTCCTCCCCACAGATACATCAGAAATACATCTACACGTGGCACAACTCCTACAGAGCACCTACTGAACGCTGGCAGAAGACCTCAGACCTCCCAAAAGGCAAGAAACTCCCCATGTACCTGGGTAGGGCAAAAGAAAAAAAGAATAAACAGAGACAAAAGAATAGGGATGGGACCTGCACCAGTGGGAGGGAGCCAGACTCATCAAGAAAAAAAGGGAGAAGACTCAGATCAATAGAATTAGAAAGGAAAAAGGAGAAGTAACAACTGACACTGCAGAAATACAAAAGATCATGAAAGATTACTACAAGCAACTCTATGACAATAAAATGGACAACCTGGAAGAAATGGACAAATTCTTAGAAATGCACAACCTGCCAGGATTGAATCGGGAAGAAATAGAGAATATGAACAGACCAATCACAAGCACTGGAATTGAAACTGATTAAAAATCTTCCAACAAACAAAAACCCAGGACCAGATGGCTTCACAGGCGAATTCTATTAAACATTTAAAGAAGAGCTAACACCTATCCTTCTGAAACTCTTCCAAAATATAGCAGAGGGAGGAACACTCCCAAATTCCTTCTTCAAGGCCACAATGACCTTGATACCAAAACCAGAAAACGATGTCACAAAGAATGAAACTACAGGCCAATATCACTGATGAACATAGATGCAAAAATCCTCAACAAAATACTAGCAAACAGAATCCAACAGCACATTAAAAGGATCATACACCATGATCAAGTGGGGTTTATTCCAGGAATGCAAGGATTCTTCAATATACAAAAATTTATCAATGTTACCATATTAACAAATTGAAGGAGAAAAACCATATGATCATCTCAACAGATGCAGAGAAAGCTTTGACAAAATTCAACACACATTTATGATGAAAACTCTGCAGAAAGTAGGCATAGAAGGAACTTTCCTCAACATAATAAAGGCCATATATGACAAGCCCACAACCAACATCATCCTCAATGGTGAAAAAGTGAAAGCATTTCCACTAAGATCAGGAACAAGACAAGGTTGCCCACTCTCACCACTCTTATTCAACATAGTTTGGGAAGTTTTATCCACAACAATCAGAGAAGAAAAGGAAATAAAAGGAATCCAAATCAGAAAGAAGAACTAAAGCTGTCACTGTTTGCAGATGACATGATACTATACATAGAAAATCCTTAGATGCTACCAGAAAACTACTAGAGCTAATCAATAAATTTGGTAAAGCAGCAGGATACAAAATTAATGCACAGAAATCTCTGGCATTCCTACACACTAATGATGAAAAATCTGAAAGTGAAATCAAGAAAACACTCCCATTTACCACTGCAACAAAAAGAATAAATATCTAGGAATAAACCTACCTACGGGGACAAAAGACCTGTATGCAGATAATTATAAGACACTGATGAAAGAAATTAAATATGATAAAAATAGATGGAGAGATATACCATATTCTTGGATTGGAAGCATCAACATTGTGAAAATGACTCTACTACCCAAAGCAATCTATAGATTCAATGCAAACGCTATCAAACTACCACTGGCATTTTTCACAGAACAAGAACAAAACATTTCACAATTTGTATGGAAACACAAAAGACCCCAAATAGCCCAAGCAATCTTGAGAATGAAAAATGGATCTGGAGGAATCAGGCTCCCTGACTTCAGACTATACTACAAAGCCACAGTAATCAAGGCAATATGGTACTGGCACAAAAACAGCAATATAGATCAATGGAACAGGATAGAAAGCCCAGAGATAAACCCATGCACATATGGTCACCTTATCTTTGATAAAGGAGGCAGGAATGTACAGAGGAAAAAGGACAGCCTCTTCAATAAGTGGTGCTGGGAAAACTGGACAGGTACATTGAAAAGTATGAAATTAGATCACTCCCTAACACCATACACAAAAATAAGCTCAAAATGGATTAAAGACCTAAATGTAAGGCCAGAAACTATCAAACTCTTAGAGGAAAACATAGGCAGAACACTCTATGACATAAATCACAGCAAGATCCTTTTTGACCCACCTCCTAGAGAAATGGAAATAAAAACAAAAATAAACAAATGGAACCTAATGAAACTTCAAAGCTTTTGCACAGCAAAGGAAACCATAAACAAAACCAAAAGAGAGCCCTCAGAATGGGAGAAAATATTTGCAAATGAAGAACTGACAAAGGATTAATCTCCAAACTTTACAAGCAGCTCATGCAACTCAATAACAAAAAAACAAACAACCCAATCCAAAAATGGGCAGAAGATCTAAATAAACATTTCTCCAAAGAAGATATACAGACTGCCAACAAACACATGAAAGAATGCTCAACATCATTAGAGAAATGCAAATCAAAACTACAATGAGATATCATCTCACACCTGTCAGAAGGACCATCATCAAAAAATCTAGAAACAATAAATGCTGGAGAGGGTGTGGAGAAAAGGGAACACTCTTGCACTGCTGGTGGGAATGTAAATTGGTTCAGCCACTATGGAGAGCAGTATGGAGATTCCTTAAAAAACTACAAATAGAACTACTGTATGACCCAGCAATCCTACTGCTGGGCATATACCCTGAGAAAACCAAAATTCAAAATTGTCATGTACCAAAATGTTCATTGCAGCTCTATTTACAATAGCCCATAGATGGAAACTACCTAAATCCCATTCATTGGATGAATGGATAAAGAAGATGTGGCACATATATACAATGGAATATTACTCAGCCATAAAAAGAAATGGAATTGAGCTATTTGTAATGAGTTGGATAGACCTAGAGTCTGTCCTACAGAGTGAAGTATGTCAAAAAGAGAAAGACAAATACCGTATGCTAACACATATATATGGAATTTGAGAAAAAAAAATGTCATGAAGAACCGAGGGGTAAGACAGGAATAAAGACACAGACCTACTAGAGAATGGACTTTAGGATATGGGGAGGGGGAAGTGTGAACCATGACAAAGCGAGGAGAGTCATGGACATATATACACTAAAAAACGCAAGATAGTTAGCTAGTGGGAAGCAGCCACATAGCACAGGGATTTCAGCTCGGTGCTTTGTGACCACCTGGAGGGGTGGAATAGGGAGGGTGGGAGGGAGGGAGACGCAAGAGGGAAGAGATATGGGAACATATGTATATGTATAACTGATTCACTTTGTTGTAAAGCAGAAACTAACACACCATTGTAAAGCAATTATACCCCAATAATGATGTTAAAAAAAAAAAAGATGTTAACCATGGTAAAAAAAAAAAAAACCAAAAAAAAAAAAAAACTACAGCCCAGTAACACTGATGAAGATAGATACAAAAATTCTCAACAAAATACTAGCAAACAAAATCCAACAGCACATTAAATGGTCATACATCATGATCAAGTGGGATTTATTCCAGGAATGCAAAGTTCTTCAATATATGCAAATCAATCAAGGTGAGAGAGCATATTAACAAATTGAAGGAGAAAGACCATATGATGATCTCAATAGAAGTATAAAAACCTTTTGACAAAATTCAACACTGATTTATGATAAAAACCCTCCCGAAAGTATGCATAGAGGGAACTTACCTCAGCATAACAAAGGCCATATATGACAAACCCACAGCCAACATCATTCTCAATGGTGAAAAACTAAAACCATTTCCTCTAAGACCAGGAAGAAGACAAGGTTGTCCACTCTCAACACCATTATTCAACATAGTTTTGGAAGTTTTAGCCACAGCAAGCAGAGAAGAAAAAGAAATAAAAGGAATCCAAATCGGAAAAGAAGAATTAAAAATGTCACTGTTTTCAGGTGAAATGATACTATACACAGAGAATCCTAAAGATGTTACAAGAAACCTACTAGAGCTAATCAACGAATTTGGTAAAGTAGCAGGATACAAAATTAATGCACAGAAATCTCTTGCATTCCTATATACTAATGATAAAAAAATCTGAAAGAGAAATTAAGGAAACACTCCCATTTACCACTGCAGCAAAAAGAATAAAATACCTAGGAATAATCCTACCTAAGGAAACAAAAGACCTGTATTCAGAAAACTATAAGACACTGATGAAAGAAATTAAAGATGATTCAAACAAATGGATAGATATAGCATGTTCTTGGATTGGAAGAATCAACATTGTGAAAATGACTACACTATCCAAAGCAATCAACAGATTCAATGCAATCCCTATCAATCTACCAATGGCATTTTTCACAGAAGTAGGACAAAAAAACACAAAAGACCCCGAATAGTCAAAGCAATCTTGAGAAAGAAAAATGGAGCTGGAGGAATTAGGCTCCCTGACTTCAGACTATACCACAAGCCTACAGTAATGAAGAGCGTATGGTACTGGCACAAAAACAGAAATATAGATCAATGGAAGAGGATAGAAAGCCCAGAGATAAACCCATGTGCATATGGTCACCTTATTTTTGATAAAGGAGGTAAGAATATACAATGGAGAAAAGACAGTCTCTACAATAAGTGGTCCTGGGAAAAGTGGACAATTACATGTAAAAGAATGAATTTAGAACACTCCCTAACACAATATACAAAAATAAACTCAAAATGGATTAAAGACATAAATGTAAGGCTAGACACTCTAAAACTCTTAGAGGAAAACATAGTCAGAACACTCTATGACATAAATCACAGCAAGATCCTCTTTGACCCACCTCCTAGGGAAATGGAAATAAAAACAAAAATAAACAAATGGGATCTAATGAAACTTCAAAGCTTTTGCACAGCAAAGGAAACCATGAAAAAGACGAAAAGAAAACCCTCAGAATGGGAGAAAATATTTGTAAATGAAGAAACTGACAAAGGATTAATCTCCAAAATTTACAGGCAGCACATGCAACTCATAGGCAAAAAAACAAAAATCCCAATACAAAAATGGGCAGAAGACCTAAATAGACATTTCTGCAAAGAAGATATACAGGTTGCCAAAAAACATGAAAGGATAGTCAACATCACTAATCATTAGAGAAATGCAAATCAAAACTACAATGAGGTATCAACTCACACTAGTCAGAATGGCCATCATCAAAAAATCTAGAAACAATAAATGCTGGAGAGGGTGTGGAAAAAAGGGAACCCTCTTGCACTGTTGGTGAGAATGTAAATTGATACAACCACTATGGTGAACAGTATGGAGGTTCCTTAAATAACTAAGAATAGAACTACCATACGACCCAGCATCCCCACTGCTGGGCATATATCCTGAGAAAACCATAATTCAAAAAGAGTCATGTACCAAAATGTTCATTGCAGCTCTATTTACAATAGCCAGGACATGGAAGCAACTGAAGTGTCCATCAGCAGATGAATGGATAAAGAAGATATGGCACATATATATGATGGAATATTACTCGGGCATAAAAAGGAATGATACTGAGTCATTTGTAGTGAGGTGGATGGACATAGAGTCTATCATACAGAGTGAAGTAAGTCAGAAAGAGAAAAATAAATACCGTATGTTAACACATATATATGATATCTAAAAGAAAAAAAAATGGTTCTGAAGAACCTAGGGGCAGAATAGGAATAAAGACACAGACGTAGATAATGGACTTGAGGACAGGGGCCGGGGGGATGGTAAGCTGGGACAAAGTGAGAAAGTGGCATGGACATATATATATACTACCAAATGTGAAACAGATAGCTAGTGGGAAGCAGCCACATAGCACAGGGAGATCAGCTCAGTGCTTTGTGACCACCTAGAGGGGTGGGATAGGGAGGGTGGGAGGGAGATGCAAGAGGGAGGAGATATGGCAATGTATGTACGTGTATAGCTGACTCACTGTTATAAGGCAGAGATTAACAAACCATTTTAAAGCAATTATACTCTAATAAACATGTCTAAAAAAATTTTAAAAATAAAGATATTTTAAATATATAACCAGAGAAAAAAGTAGTCATACTTATCAAGATACAGCAATTATAAACATATGTGGACCAAGCAACAGAGATCCAAAATATATGAAGCAAATATTGAAAGAATTAAAGGGAGAAACATTTCTACAATAAAAGTTGGATATTTCAATTATTTTTAATAATGGATGGAACATCTAGCCAGAGATCAATAAGGAAATAAAAGAGCTGAAAAATATAAATCAAATAGATATGAGCTACACAGTTGCTTGTCTTTATTTACAGTAGTTATATCCAGAAAATCTCATGAACACTGAGTTAACCAATATTAAATCATTACTCTTCAGAGAAACACAGGGTTTGGTTTTTGCATGAGCCTGGTAACATAATTTTCTTCAACTGATCAATACTAAAGGTTTTTTTTATGTGTGTTTCTGCTTAAGGACACTTTGTTTAATATGTATTGCTCATTTATTAACTTGAACTCACAGCTAAGAGCACTATAACCCATACCTAAATAAAGCATGTCTAACACACACTTTTTCTGTAAGGTACATCACACCCTTTTTGCACTTAAAAACACTACAAAACACTTCTGCAGTATGCTTGGAAGTCATTCTAAACAGAAAAATCATTAATAAAAAAGCAAAAAATGTGAAAGATATGACACAGGATAGGTCACATAAAGGACACTTTATATTAAGAGAGCTGAAACATGAAGGCAGAGCTGGGAATATGGACTTAAGACAATACATTTTTCACACTTCTCAGTAAGCACATGTCCACAAATGACTGAAAACCATCATGAGTATTCATTTAAGGATCACAAATAAATTTTAGTGGGTAGGGTAATTGGGAAATATGGAAGCTATGAATAATGAAGATTGACAGTATATGAAACATTTCACTGAAAAACATAATACATATTTATCTCAAAGTGCACATGGAACATTCACTAGACAAGCCCATATGTCACACCACAAAACAAGTCTCGATAAATTTAAAAATATTTAAATTATGCAAAGTATCTTCTCTGAGTATAATGGAATAAAGCTAGAACAGAAGTAACAGAAAGAAAACTGGAAAATTCACAATTAGTTGAAATTAAACAACATACTCTTAAACAACCAATGGGTGAAAGAATAAATCACAAGGGAAATCATAAAATACTTTCAGATGAATAAAAATGATGACACAACATACCAAAACTTATAGGATGCAGCAAAAATTCTTGCAAGAGAAATTTATGGCCATAAATATCTACAATAAAAGAGAAAAGGGACTTCCCTGGTGGTCCAGTAGTTAAGACCCCATGCCTCCACTGCAGGAGGGGCAGGTTTGATCCCTGGTTGGAAAACTAAGATCCCACATGCAGTGCAGTACGGCCAAAAAAAAAAAGAAGAAAAATTTAAAATTAATAATCAAAAACGTTTCAACAAAGAGATGTCTAGGACCAGATGGCTTCACTGGTGAATTCTACAAAACATTTACATAAGAATTATCACCAACGTTTCCCAAACTCTTCCAAAAAATATGAGAAAACATTTTCTTACTCATTTTATAAAGCCAGACTTACCTTGATATCAAAGACATAACAAGAAACCTATAGACAAATATCTGTTATGAATATAGATGTAAAAATCTTCAATGAAATACTAGCAAATTTAATCCAACGGCATACTAAAACTATATTCACCATGACCAAGAGGGATTTATTTCAAGAATGCAAAGGTGATTCAATATAAGATAGTCAACAAATGTAATACACTATATTAATACAACCAAGGCAAACAACCACAATCATGTCAATTGATTAAGAAAAAAGCATTTGACAAAATTCACCACCTTTTCATGATAAAAGCATTCAGAAAACTAGGGATAGAAGATAATGTCTTCAACATGTTAAAGGATATTTATTAAAAACCCAGAGCTAATATGATACTAAATGGTAAAAGACTGGAAACTTTCTCCCTACGTCAGAGAGAAGACTAGAATATACACTTCCACCTTTGTAACGCAACACTGTTCTGGAAGTTCCACCAAAGAAATCTGACAAGAAAAAGAAATAGAAAACATCCAAATCATAAAGAGAGAAATGAAAGCATTTCTATTCACAGATGTCATGATCCTATATATAAAAAATCTCAAAGAATTCACAAGAAAGTTTTTATAGTTAATAAACAAATTCAGCAAAATTATAGGGTACAAGATCAACATGCAAAAATTTATTTTTGTTTCTGTACACTAGCAATGAATAATCTGTAAAGGAATTTAAGACAGAAATTCCATTTTCAATAATATCTAAAAGAATAAAATACCTAGGAATAAATTTACCCATGGAGGTGAAAGACTTATACACCGAATAGTACAAAACATTACTGAAAGAAGTTAAAGAAGCAAAAATAAATGGAACTATACCCCATGTGTATAAATGGTGTAATTTATTACTATAAGATCAATACAACTCAAATTAATAAATATTCAAAGTAACCCCTATCAAAATTCTAACAGCCTTTTTTTTTTTTAATGGAAAAGCTGATCTTCAAATTTGTATGGAATTGCAAAGGGGTCTGAATAGCCAAAATGATCCTGAGAAAGAGTAACAAAGTTGTAGGACTCACACTTTCTGATTTCAAATATTACTGCAATGAATATGGTCAAGATGGCTTAGTAAGATTATCCTGAGCTCACCTCTTCCCTCAGCACACTAAAATTACAACTATTTGCAGAGTAATTATCTTTGAGAACAACCTGAAGACTTGCAGAAAAGATTTTCCATAACTAAAGATATAAAGTAACCACAATGATGTGGGGGAGAGGGCAGAGATATGGTATAGTCAAGATCCACACTTCCAGGTAGGCAACCCACAAATGAGAGGGTAATCACAATTGCAGAGGTTCTCCCCAGGGAGCAAGGAGTCTGAACCCCACAACAGGCTCCTCAACTCTGGGGGCCCTGTACTGAAATGAACCCCCAGAATGTCTGGCTTTTTAAGGCCATCAGGGCTTGGATACAGGAGAGCCTGAGGGCTGTAGGAAATAGAGACTCCACTCTTAAGGCGTACATGCAAAATTTCACACGATCTAAGTCCCAGTAAGGAGGCAGTAATTTGAAAGAAGCTTGGATCAAACATACTTAACTGATGTTGGAAAGCCTCCTATAGAGGTAGGACACAGATGCTGCCTGGGGAGATACATGACAGTGGCAGCCATTTTGAGAGCTCATTCTACTAGGAAGACAGTGGTGCTAGCAAGCACCATTTTTAAGTCACCCCTCTAACCTATTAATGACAGGGATTTCCCACCAACCAGCAGGATAGCACCAGTGCCAGGACCCCTGCATAATGTATCCACTAATAGCAAGACTCATCCCTGACCATAAGTGGCCAGCAGTCACTGCATGAGGCTGGGCCTGGCATCCAACAGGCCTGGGGACCAACCCCATCTACTAGCATGCTCACAGTAGTTGGCCCTGATATGACACAGCCCATATAGAGGACACCTCTAGAGCATATTGCTCTGATTACCAGAGTGTAGTGTGTTGCTGAGCCTGATAGTACACATCCTAGGTAAGGTCACTTCTCCAAGATCAGGAAACATAACTGACCTACCTAATACATAGAATGAAACACAGAAAATTAGGAAAAATGGAGAGAGAGAGAAATATGTTCCAAATGAAGGAACAATAAAATACATCAGAAAAATAACTAAACAAAGTGGAAATAAGCTATCTACCCAATAAAAAATTTAAAGGTAATGATCATAAAGAGGTTTACTAAACTCAGGAGAAGAATGGATTAATACAGGGAGGAGTTTAACAAGGAGAAAATAAAAGAAGAAAAAAACAGACCTAAAGAATACAATAACTGAAAGAAAAAATACACTAGAAGGAATGAAAAACAGATTAGATGATATAGAGGAATGGATCAGTGAACTGGAAGACAGAATAGTGGAAATCACCCAGACTGCACAGAAAAAAGAAAAAGAGTTTTTTTTTAAATGAGGATAATTCAAAACACTTCTGAGACAAAAGTGTACTAACATTTGTATTGTAGGGCTCCCTGAAAAAGAAGAAAGAGAGAGAGAGAAAGGGACAGAGAACTTATTTGAAAAAGTAACAGCTGAAAACTTTCCTAATCTGGGGAGGGAAACAGACATTCAGGTCCAGGAGGCACAGAGAGTCTCAAACAAGATGAACCCAAAGAAGTCCACAATAAGAAACGTTGCAACTAAAATGACAAAAATTAAAGATAAAGAGAGAATGTTAAAAGCAGCAAGAGAAAACAAGTAGTTACATACAAAAGAACTCCCATAAGACTATCATCTTATTTTCAACAGGAACTTTTCAAGCCAGAAGGGAGTGGCACAATATATTCAAAGTGTTGAAAGGAAACCAAGGCTATTCTACATAGAAAGATTTTCATTCAGATTAGAAGGAGAGGTAGAGTTTCACAGAGCTAAATAGTTTATTAAGCTAAAATAGTTTATTACCTCTAAACTGTCTTCACAAGAAACATTAAAGGGACATCTCTAAGTGGAAGAGACCACGAATAGAAATATGAAAATTATGAAAAGAAATATCTCATTGGTAAAGGCAAATATACAGTAAAGATAAAAGATCAACCAATTATAAAGCTAGTAGAAAGGTTAAAAGACCAAAGTAGCAAAATCATCTATATGCACAATTAGTTAAGAGATACACAAAACAAAAAGATGCAAAGTACAATGTCAAAAACATTAAATGGGGCTTCCCTGGTGGCGCGGTGGTTGAGAGTCCACCTGCCGATGCAGGGGACATGGGATCGTGACCAGGTCTGGGAAAATCCCACATGCCATGGAGCAGCTGGGTCTGTGAGCCACGGCCCTGAGCCTGCTAGTTTATTAAGCTAAAATAGTTTATTACCTCTAAACTGTCTTCACAAGAAACATTAAAGGGACATCTCTAAGTGGAAGAGACCACGAATAGAAATATGAAAATTATGAAAAGAAATATCTCATTGGTAAAGGCAAATATACAGTAAAGATAAAAGATCAACCAATTATAAAGCTAGTAGAAAGGTTAAAAGACCAAAGTAGCAAAATCATCTATATGCACAATTAGTTAAGAGATACACAAAACAAAAAGATGCAAAGTACAATGTCAAAAACATTAAATGGGGCTTCCCTGGTGGCGCGGTGGTTGAGAGTCCACCTGCCGATGCAGGGGACATGGGATCGTGACCAGGTCTGGGAAAATCCCACATGCCATGGAGCAGCTGGGTCTGTGAGCCACGGCCGCTGAGCCTGCGCATCCAGAGCCTGTGCTCCGCAATGGGAGAGGCCACAACAGTGAGAGGCCCGCATACTGCAAAAAAAAAAACAAACAAAAAAACACATTAAATGTAAAGGAGGATACTAAAAATGCAGGGTTGTTAGAATGTATTCTAACTTAAAAGATCATCAACTAAAAAAAACATATATATATATATATATATATAGTTTTAGATGAACCTCATGGTAATCACAAACCACAAACCTATAATAGAAAACACCACAAAAAATAAATCTAAACATATTCCTAAAAATAATAATCAAATCACAAGGAAAAAGAAAAAAAAGAAATAAAAAAGAATTATGGGGGTCAAGATGGCAGAGTAGGAGGATGTGAAGTTTGTGTCTCCTCAGAACCAGAGCACCTACTAGGCACTGGTGGAAGACCTCATACACCTAAGGGGATGAGAGGATTCTCTGCATGACTGGGTAGGACATGGCCAGGATAGAGTGCAGAGGAAATGCAGAGATAGGAAGGGAACAGAGCCCCTGAGGGGCGGCTGAGGGAGGGGAGGGGTTCCCACACTCAGAGGGGTCCACTCACAGAGAGGGAATCAACAGGGATAGGGAGAGATCTTTGGGGGATTGGAGGGGAATGCAGCCAGCACCTCCACAGCCTGCTCAAAACCCAGTTAGCCTCCCTGGGTCCAGGGCCTGAAACTTCACCTTTTGGGGCCCCTACAGCTGCATGGGCCCTGAGGATGTGGAAAGGAAGAGAGGGAGAGGAAAAGTGGATGTGGGATAGGACTGGTGCCCCTGAGGGATGGCTGTGGGAGGGGAGGGTTTCCCACTTCTGAAGGGAAACAGTCACAGTGAAGAAATCAGTAGGGTTGGGGCAAGACCTTCAGGGGATTGGGGAATCAGAGAGGAACATAGAAATCATCTCCCCAACCCACTTGGGCACTTGAGCCTTCTGGGGTCCTGGGCCTGAACCTCTGCTCTCCAGGGAGCCCTCTGGCTGTGCAGGTCCTGACCCTATGCACCCCCCCAAAGGCTTTTTCTGGCCATATGGGTCCTGAGCCTAAGCCCCACCAACCCCATCAGGGCCTTATCTGGCCACATAGGTCCTGGACCTAAGCCCCCTCACCACCAGGGCCGCTTGTAGCATTTATTTCTTGCTGTTGTGGATCTGTTTTGCTTTGTTCTTTTTGTTTCATTTTTATTTCTTCTAATATTTTTCAATTTTTAAAATCTTACTTTATTTGTTATTCTTTGTTATTGATGTGCTCCTTTTTACTGGTTACCTATTTTTTCTTTTCTTTTTTTGCTGTGATGCATAGCTTGCAGGGTCTTGGTTCCCAGATGGGGGGTTGGGCCTGAGCTCCTGTGACATGACTGCCAAGTCCAAACCAGTGGACTAACAGAGAACCTCAGGTTTGAGGGAATATTAATCGGTGTGAGCTCTCCCAGAGGTCCTCATTTCAGCATCAAGATCAGTCTCCATCCAACTGCCTGCAAACTCCATTGCTGGACACCTCAGGCCAAACAGCCAGCAACACAGGAACACAGTCCCACCCATCAAAAAAAAAAAAGAGATGACAGGGCTTCCCTGGTGGTGAGAGTCCACCTGCCGGTGCAGGGGACACTGGTTCGTGCCCTGGTCTGGGAAGGTCCCACATGCTACAGAGTGGCTGGGCCCATGAGCCATGGTCACTGAACCTATGCATCCGGAGCCTGTGCTCCACAATGGGAGAGGCTGCAGCAGTGAGAGGCCCACATAACACACACACACACAAAAAAAAAGATAACAAAAAATATGTTACAGATGAATGAGCAAGGTAAAAAACTACAGCACCAAATAAGTAAAGAGGAAATAGGCAAACTACCTAAAAAATAATACAGAGTAATGATAGTAAAGACAATACAAAACTTTGGAAATAGAAGGGAGGCAAGGATCGCAAAACTACAAGAAGTGTTTAACAAGGAACTAGAAGAACTAAAGAACAAAAAATAAGTGATGAACAACACAATAACTGAAATGAAAACTACACTAGGAGATATCAATAGCAGAATAACTGAGGCAGAAGAATGAATAAGTGAGCTGGAAGACAGAACGGTGGAAATAACTGCTGTGGAGCAGAAGAGAAAAGAAAGAAAAGAAATGAGGACAGTCTCAGAGACCTCTGGGACAACATTAAATGCACCAACATTCGAATTATAGGGGTCCCAAAATAAGAAGAGAAAGAGAAATGGTCTGAGAAAATATTTGAACAGATTATAGTTGAAAACTTCCCTGACATGGGAAAGGAAATAGCCACCTACATCCAGGAAGTGCAGAGAGCCCCATACAAGATAAACCCAAGGAGAAACATGCTGAGACACATATTACTCAAATGACAAAAATTAAATACAAAGAAAAAATATTAAAATCAACAAGGGAAAAGCAACAAATAACATACAAGGGAATCCCCATAAGATTATTTTTCAGCAGAAACTCTGCAGGCCAGAATGGAGGGGCAGGATATATTTAAAGTGATGAAAAGGAAAAACCTAAAACCAAGATTACACTACCGAGCAAGGACCTCATTCAAATTCAACAGAGAAATCAAAAGCTTTACAGACAAGCAAAAGCTAAGAGAATTCAGCACCACCAAACCAGCTTTACAACAAATATTAAAGGAACTTCCCTAGGCTGGAAACACTAGAGAAGAAAAAGACCCATCAAACAAATGCAAAACAATTAAGAAAATGGTAATAGGAACATACATATCAATAATTACCTTAAATGTGAATGGATCAAATGCTCCAACCAAAAGACACAGGCTTCCTGAATGGATACAAACACAAGACCCTTATATATGCTGTCTACAAGAGACCCACTTCAGACCTAGAGACACATACAGACTGAAAGTAAGGGGATGGCAAAAGATATTCTATGGAAATGGAAATCACAAGAAAGATTGAGTAGCAATTCTCACATCAGACAAAATAGAATTTAAAATACAGACTATTACAAGAGACAAAGGAGAACATTACATAATGATCAAGGGCTCAATCCAAGAAAAAGATATAACAATTATAAATATTTATGCACCCTACATAGGAACACCACAATACAAAAGGCAAATGATAATAACCATAAAAGGGGAAACTGACAGTAACACAAAAATAGTGGGGGACTTTAACACCCCACTTACTCAAATACACAATCATCCAGAGAGAAAATAAACAAGGAAATGCAAGATTTAAATGACACAATAGACCAGATAAACTTAATTGATATTTATAGGATGTTCCACCTGAAATCAGCAGAATACACTTTCTTCTCAAGTGCACATGGAACATTCTCCAGGACAGATCACATCTTGGGTCACAAATCAAGCCTTGGTATTAAGAAAATTGAAATTGTATCAAGCAACTTTTCTTATGGAGGCTAAACAATATGCTACTAAATAACCAGGAGATCACTGAAGAAATGAAAGAGGAAATTAAAAATGCAGAGAAACAAATCACAATGAAAATACAATGACCCAAAAGCTATGGGATGCAGCAAAAGCAGTTCTAAGAGGGAACTTTACAGCAATTCAATCTCACCACAAGAAACCAGAATAATCTCAAATAAACAATCTACCTTTATACATAAAGCAACTAGATCAAGAACAACAACAAGAACAACAACAAACCCCCAAAGTAAGTAGAAGGAAAGGAATCCTAAAGATCAGAGCAGAAATAAATGAAATAGAAACAAAGAAAACAATAGCAAAGATCAATAAAACTAAAAATTGGTTCTTTTAGAAGATAAACAAAATTGATAAAAGTATAACCAGACTCAAGAAAAAAAAGGGAGAGGATTCAAATCTATAAAATTAGAAATGAAAAAGGAGAAATTACAACTGACACCACAGAAATACAAAGGATCATAAGAGACTACTACAAGCAACTATATGCCAATAAAATAGGCAACTTGGCAGAAATGGACAAATTCTTAGAAATGTACAACCAGCAAAACCAGAACCAGGAAGAAATAGAAAATATAAACAGACAAATCACAAGTAATGAAATTGAAACTGTAATTTAAAATCTTCCAACAAACAAAAGTCCAGTACCAGATGGCTTCACAGGTGAATTCTATCAAACATTTAGAGAAGAGCTAACACCTATCCTTCTCAAACTCTTCCAAAAAATTGCAGAGGAAGGAACACTCCCAAACTCATTCTATGAGGCCAAGATCACCCTGATACCAAAACCAGACAAAGATATCACACACAAAAAAGAAAATTACAGACCGATAACACTGATGACCATAGATGCAAAAATCCTCAACAAAATACTAGCAAACAGAATCCAACAACACATTAAAGGTTCATACACCATGATCAAGTAGGATTTATCCCAGGGATGCAAGGATTCTTCCATATATGCAAATCAATCAATGTGATACTCTATATTAACAAGTTAAAGAATAAAAATCATACAATCATCTCAATAGATGCAGAAAAAGCTTTTGACAAAATTCAACACCATTTATGATAAAAACACTCCAGAATGTGGGCACAGAGGGAACCTACCTCGACATAATAAAGGCCATATATGACAAACCCACTGCCAACATCATTCTCAATGGTGAAAAACTGAAACTATTTCCTCTAAAAGAGGAACAAGACAAGGACGTCCACTCTCACCACTTTTTTTTCAACATAGTTTTGGAAGTCCTAGCCATGGACATCAGAGAATAAGAACAAATAAAAAGAATACAATTTGGAAAAGAAGAAGTAAACAGTCACTGTTCACAGATGACATGATACTATACATAGAAAATCCTCAAGAAGCCACCAAAAAAGTAATAGAGCTAATCAACGAATTTGGTAAGTTTGCAGAATATAAAATTGATGCACAGAAATCTCTTGAATTCCTGTACTCTAACAACAGAAGATCAGAAAGTGAAATTAAGGAAACATTCCCATTCACCACTGCAACAAAAATAATAAAATACCTAGGAATAAACCTACCTAAGGAAGCAAAAGACCGGTACTCATAAAACTATAAGATACTGATGAAAGAAATCAAAGATGACCCAAACAGATGGAAAGATATACCATGTTCTTGAATTGGAAGAATCAGTACTGTGAAAATGACTATACTACCCAAAGCAATCTACAGATTCAGTGCAATCCCTATCAAATTACCAATGGCATTTTTCACAGAATTAGAACAAAAAATTTTACAATTTGTACAGAAACACAAAAGATCCCGAATAGTCAAAGTAATCTTGAGAGAGAAAAACGGAGCTGGAGGAATCAGGCTTCCTGAGTTCAGACTATACTACAAAGCTACAGTAATCAAGACAGTATGGTACTGGCACAAAAACAGAAATATAGATCAATGGAACAGAATAGAGAGCCCAGAGATAACCCCACTCACCTTATCTATGACAAAGGATGCAAGAATATCTAATGGAGAAAAGACAGTCTCTTCAATAAGTGGTGCTGGGAAAACTGGACAGCTACATGTAAAAGAATGAAATTAGAACACTCCCTAACACCATATACAAAAATAAACTTAAAATGGATTAAAGACCTAAATGTAAACTGGACACTATAAAACTCTTAGAGGAAAGCATAGGAAAAAAACTCTTTGATATAAATCACAGCAAGATCTTTTTTGACCCACCTCCTAAAGTAATTAAAATAAAAACAAAAATAAACAAATGGGACCTAATTAAACTTAAAAGCTTTTGCACTGCAAAGGAAACCATCAACAAGACAAAAGGATAACCCCCAGTATGGGAGAAAATATTTGCAACTGAAGCAACCGACAAGGCATTAATCTCCAAAATATACAAGCAGCTCATGCAGCTCAATATCAAAAGAACAAACAACCCAATCAGAAAATGGGTGGAAGATTTAAAAAGACATTTCTACAGGGAAGACAGACAGGTGGCCAAGAGGCACATGAAAAGATGCCCAACATCACTAATTATTAGAGAAATGCACATGAAAACTACAATGAGGTATCATCTCACACCAATCAGAATGGCCATCATCAAAAAATCTACAAACAACAAATGCTACAAAGAAAAAAGGGACAGGGTGTGGATAAAAGGGAACCCTCTTGCGCTGCTGGTGAAAATGTAAATTGATACAGCCACTATGGAGAATAGTATGGAGATTACTCAAAAAACTAAAAATAGAGTTTCCATATGATCCAGCAATCCCACTCCTGAGCATATATCTGGACAAAACTATAATTCAAAAAGATACAAGTACCCTTAAGTTCATAGTAGCACAATTTATTACAACCAAGATGTGGAATCACCTAATTGTCCATTGACAGATAAATGGATAAGAAGATGTGATACCTATATACAGTGGAATATTATTCAGCCATAAAAAAGAATGAAATAATGCCATTTTCAGCAACATTTATGGACCTAAATATTATCATACTAAATGAAGTAAGTCAGAAAGAGAAAGACAAATACCATATGATATCCCTTATATGTGGAATCTAAAATATGACACAAATGAACTTATCTATGAAACAGAAACAGACTCACAAATATAGTGCACAAATTTGTGGTTGCCAAGGGTTGGGGGGGTGAATGGAGTGGGAGTTTAAGGTTAGCAGATGCAAACTATCATATATAGAATGGATAAACAAGAGGATCCCACTGTATAGTACATGGAAATATATTCAATATCCTGTGGTAAACCATAATGGAAAAGAATATAAAAAGTATGTATACATATGAATAAATGAATCAGTTTGCTGTACAGCAGAAATTAACACAAAATTGCAAATCAACTATACTTCAATTTAAAACAAGAAAAAAATGTAAATGCACTGAATGCTCCAATCAAATGATAGTGAATGACTAGATTAAAAAAAGTCAAGAACCATGCATATGCTGCCTACAAGAATCTCACTTCAGATCTAAAGACACATGCAACTCAAAGTGAGGAAACTGAAAAAATATTCGAAGGTTTGGTATATCTATGCAGTTGAATATTAGCCATAAAAAAGAATAAAATAATGCCATTTGCAGCAACATGGATGTACCTAGATATTATCACACTAAATGAAGTAAGCTAAACAGAGGAAGACAAATATCACATGATATCTCTTATATGAGGTGTCTAAAAGGAAAAAATACAAATGAACTTATCTACAAAACAGACCCACAGACATAGACAACAAACTTATGGTTACCAAAGGGGAAAGGGGGGGAAGAATAAATTAAGAGTTTGAGTTAACATATACATACTACTATATATAAAATAGATAACCAACAAGAACTCACTACATAGCACTGGGAACTATACTCAAAATTTTGCAAAAACCTATAAGGGAAAAGAATCTGACAAAACTAAATATATATGTATGTATAACTGAATAAGTTTGCTGTGTACCTGAAACTAGCACAACATTGTAAATCAACTATACTCTAATAAAAAAAGAAAGAAAAGATATTCCATGCAAATGGAAATTTAAAAAAGTGAGGACAGCAATACTTATATCAAATAAATGAGACTTTAAAACAAAGACTGTTACAAGAGACAAAGAAGGACATTACATAGTGATAAAGAGATCAATTCAAAAAGATGATATACCAATTGTAATTATATATACACCAAACATAGAAGCACTTAATTACATAGATCATGTGCTTTATTATTAACAAACATAAAAGGAGATATTGACAGTAATGTAATGTTAAAAGGGCACTTTAACACTGTACTGACATCAGTGGACTGATCATTTAGACAGAAAATCAATAAGTAAACACTGACTTAAATGATACATTAGAGTAGATGAACATTATAGATATATAAAGAAGAATTTTCGAAAAGCAGCAAAATAACATTCTTTTCAAGTGCTCATGGAATATTTTTCAGGATAGGTTATATCCTAGTCCACACACCAAGTCTTGCTAAAGTTAAGAGGATTGAAATCATGTAAAGCATCTTTCCCAACCACAGTGGTGTGAGACTAGAAATCAACTACAGGAAAAAAGCTGTGAAACTCACAAACACATGAAGGCTAAAAAATTTGCTATTAAACAACCAATGGGTTACCAGAGAAATCAAAGAGGCAATCAAAAACTACCTGAAGACAAGCAAAAAGTGTAAACAAAATGATCTGAAATCTATGACACAGAAAAAGTAGTTTTAAGAGGGAAGTTTATGGTAATGCAAGCCTATCTCAGTAAATAAGAAAAGCTCAAATAAACAATGTAACCTTACCTAAAGGATCTGGAAAAAGAAGAACAAATGAAACCCAAAGTTAGTTGAAGAAAAGAAATAGTAAGAAATGAGAGCAGAAGTAAAATAGAGACTAAAAACTACAGAAAAGATTAAAGAAAGTAAGAACTGGATCTTTTTCTCTTAAATTTATTTATTTTATTTATTGTTATTTTTGGCTGTGTTGTGTCTTCGTTGCTGCACGTGGGCTTTCTCTAGTTGCGGCGAGTGGGGGTTACTCTTTGTCGCAGTGTGCAGGCTTCTCATTGAAGTGGCTTCTCTTGTTGCAGAGCACAGCCTCTAAGCATGCGGGCTTCAGTAGTTGTGGTGCACGGGCTTAACTGCTCCGTGGTATGTGGGATCTTCTGGACCAGGACTCAAACCCATGTCCCCTGCATTGGCAGATGGATTCTTAACCACTGTGCCACCAGGGAAGCCC
>NW_006779364.1:0-908 GCF_000442215.2 Lipotes vexillifer | reverse complement strand
ATGCCGCGGAGCGGCTGGGCCGGTGAGCCATGGCCACTGAGCCTGCGCGTCCGGAGCCTGTGCAAAAAGAAAGTAAGGCATTTTAAGAAATTGAATAGCAGGTTAATTTTTTAAGTGGAAAAAAAAATAGAATCTATAGCATGGATAAACTTTTTGATTGTCTATACCATTAGAAAAAAAAAATACTGGAGCAGTCTTAACTGTCATCAATAGTGATGTGGTTAAACAGAATAAAGAAGATGCATGGTATAAAATCCTACTCAGAGGCCAACCATAAGGAAAGGATTCATTTGAACCAATATGACAAAAGCATAAAAAAACACTGCTAAATTGAAGGAGTTTATTATGATTCATTAAGCACAATATCATACAATTTTAATAAAATCATACAACACAATGATTTATGAATATGTATGTTTATATGTCTATGTATAGAAAAAGAATGGACGCATACAGAGCATAATGTTAATAGTTGTATTCTCTGAAGCTATCGAATGAGTCCTGTATTTGGGGAGGTGTTGTTGCATTACCTGTAATGTAGATGTTTTTGAAACAGAAAATATGTATATGATATAGTTGTGCAAATAAGTGTAGTTTCTGATTAAAAGAAAGAGACAACAGCATGAAATTATGTAAACTCTTAACAATCATCATCTCCAGCTACTGAGATTATGGATAATTTATCATTCCTCTTTGTATTCTCTGATTCTACACCCATTTCCAGGGGGAGGGGAGTTCCCACAACAAGTAATTTTTGACACCATCTGGGTGTCCTAAAATTTAATGCAATTCTGGTCTTTACCTGGAGGTAGCATCAGATCCCACAGGTTAAGAACTTAGTCCTAGCACTTCCCTGGTGGCGCAGTGGTTGAGAGTCCGCCTGCCGATGCAGGGGACGCGGGTTCGTG
>NW_006779363.1:0-343 GCF_000442215.2 Lipotes vexillifer | reverse complement strand
GTGCAAAAGCTTTTAAGTTTCATTAGGTTCCATTTGTTTATTTTTGTTTTTGTTTCCATTTCTCTAGGAGGTGGTCAAAATGTTCTTGCTGTGATTTATGTCATAAAGTGTTCTGCCTATATTTTCCTCTAAGAGTTTGATAGTTTCTGGCTTTACATTTAGGTCTTTAATCTATTTTGAGTTTATTTTTGTGTATGGTGTTAGGGACTGTTCTAATTTCATTATCTTACATGTAGATGTCCAGCTTTCCCAGCACCATTTATTGAGGAGGGTGTCTTTCCTCCATTGTATATTCTTGCCTCCTTTATCAAAGATAAGGTGACCATATGTGCTTGGGTTTATC
>NW_006779362.1:0-3462 GCF_000442215.2 Lipotes vexillifer | reverse complement strand
TATGGGAACATATGTATATGTATAACTGATTCACTTTGTTATAGAGCAGAAACTAGCACACCACTGTAAAGCAATTATACCCCAATAAAGATGTTTAAAAAAAAAAAAAGAAGAAGAAGAAATAGGTTTCTCTCTCTTTTTTTAAAGGTTGGTCAGCTTTATCTATTTATTTATTTTGGCTGCACTGCATGGCATGCGGGATCTTAGTTCTCCGACCAGGGATCGAACCTGTGCCCTTGGCAGTGAAGGCGAGGAGTCCTAACCACTAGGCTGCCAGGGAAGTTCCTGGACTTGCTACTAAAGCCTATCATATTGTTTTCCACTTAGCTGTTTGCAAGTCTGTCTCCCCCCCACCCCCCGACTTAGGTCCTTCTTTGGAGCTGGGACTGTTTTTTTTTTTTTTGGGAAATATAGTTGATTTATGATATTGTGTTAGTTTCAGGTGTAGAGCACAGTGATTCAGTATTTTTGCAGATTATATTGCATTACAGGTTATTACAAGATAATGGGTATAATCCCCTGTGCTATGCAGTAAATCCTAGTTGCTTATCTATTGTATGTGTAATAGTTTGTATTTGTTAATCTCATACCCCTAACTTCTCCTTCCCCCCCTTCTCCTTCGGTAACCACTGATTTGTTTTCTGTGTCTGTGGGTCTGTTTCTGTTTTGCATATACCCACATCCAAACACAGAGGAGCTCAAAAAACTTTGCTTCGATGAGGGACAGACGCCAACTCTAATCCCAACTAAGACTGTCTCTCACCCACGTGACCCCACTAACTTCCACTCCTCAGGAGCGCTGCTCAGACATGTGGTCCCTGCAGATAATAACCACGCTTTTAAAAAATTACTCTTTACCTGTTTCCAGGATAAAACCTTATTTGGAATTTCAGCTGACGCTCTCGGGAGTCCGGGCACGTGGCCTGTGTATCTCAGCGTCTATATTCTCAGCTCTAGAGGACGCACAGCAGCTCTGTCTTCTGGAATGTAGACGCAATGGACAGCTTTCTGGACACAGGTCAGTTCCGTTCTGTTTTGTTTTAAAGTAAAACCACCAGCACCTTTCCCTTCAGGTCACGCCTGGCACTAGAGAGCTGAACGTTCAGCTTGATCCGTGGGCTCCTCTATCTTAGGGGTCGTCCCGTCTCTGATCGCTTACTTGGTGTCCTAACTGAGCAGAGGTACCATCCCTTGATTGTCAGGCAACTGACCCTGTGGATGATTGTCCCAAGTGCACCTCTGTGCTCCCCATTCCTTCTGCAATTGCTGACAGCACAACAGCCCCTTTAGAGATCTCCTTGAAAGAAATCACATTCCAATTTTCTTTTAAGTACTGGTTTGTTTAGAGCAGATGAGCATTAATGATTTAGGCGGTGGTTTCTGCACTTTAGCCCTGACCTCAATGTCATCCAGATGAACTGGTCTTATCAATGTCAGTGAGGACAATGAATTGCCATCCAAGGGCAACTGAACTATTTATTAAAAGCAGTAGCCCCATTCACACAGATGGCTGAGCGGACGCGGAAAAGGCACAGGCAAACCCAGCCCTGCCTGACCTCAGCGCTTGCAGCAGGGACATGCCTTGGGGATATAATAACTCTGCCCCAAATCCCTTCCCACTGCCTGGCAAAGCTACCCTCCTGCCTTTCAGAATCTCACTTCTTGGCTACAGCATGGCTGTGTGCACCAGCCATCACCTTTGCCCCCAAGAACCTGGTGAGTTGATGGCAGGGAGGGGAGCCCAGCCTGGGTTACTGGGTTTTTCTACAATGAAGCAAGGCTGTCACATTTTAATTTTGCTTACTTATGGCCTTTCTGGGTTACCTAGTGAGACAATAGAAATCCATACAGAAGCAGCCAGTTCTCTGCTGCACAGGAAAGTGTGTGGGTCCCGGGACAGAAGGAGAGAGGCAGTCAGAGAAGAGAGAGGACGGCTGAGCTGGAGGCAGAGGGAAAAGGAGGTGGATGAACAGACGCAGCTGGAAGAACCCCAGCTCCTCTCTCTCTCGTCCCAGAGCTACCCCACCCTTGGGCCCCCGATTCCAGTCCCAAGTGAGCTGGAGCTGAGCTGTGTCTCTGCAACTCAAAGGGTGATGCAGGCTCTCGGTGAGCTGCTGGCCGCGGGGTGTGTGGGGGGGCCCGGATGCCGGCCAGCTCTGCCCCAGCATCAGACTCGTCAGGACAGGTGGCCGTGCCCGCTCCGTGGCCAAGGGGCCACCGGTGAGGCAGGGGTGGGGACCCCGCTGCTCTCGCTGCGCGTGGCTTTTTCAGACACAGCCCCCGAGACACAGCTGGTGCCGCAAAGCCACCAACGGGTTCACAGCTCTTGGCTCTGCAGATCCAAAAGCCTCCCTGCTCACCCACCTCAAGCAGATCTCTCCTTTTTTGGAAAGAAAGCAGACCGGCCTGTTCCTCCCGTTTCCGACAGGCTGGTTCACTCCTGGCTCTCACACTTAGAGCCTTTGTCTTTGGCCAGAGTCCTTATCTCAGTCCTTCAGCACTTTCAGGTCCCACCTGGAAGCCCTCAGGCTCACCTGGACCCCCTCAAGGGCCGGGAGTTCTGCATAAAGCAGAGGTGTAGGAATTGGCAGAGGAAAAGAAACATTCCCAGCTAATGAGAAACAACCTGTGTGTATTTCTGAAACAAGCCGAAAATGTACCCTTGAAGAGCTTCCAGACCTGGAAGTGCAAAGAAAAAACAGGCCGGCCGCGAGCAGTTAGCAACACAGCCTCCCATTCACAGGTAAGTGTGTGGCAGCTCTGTCCAGGCTGCTGCCCACTTACAGAAGAAACCAAAACACCCAGGGAATTGCAAACTCCACACAAAACACGCGGAGCTCACTTCCCTGGAATTGATCAGGGAGAAACCTGGAATTTTATTTCTAACAAGGCAACTAAATGTTAGCATATTACAGGCCATTATTAACAGCAATCGTAGTATTAATACTCTACCTTATATAGTATTTTCCTCTTTTCAAGCTGTTTTTATGAGAGAGCCCTAGATCACAATGATCTTGGGATGTAGGGCAGCAGATGCATCTAATTTTATAAACGTTGTTTTATAATGTGAGAAAACTTAAAAGGAGAGAAGTTAACTACTTTGCGGATGCTATAAAATAAAATAGTGAAATTCCTAATTATTTTAAGGCCACTGTGCAGAGAAATTGCTTAAATATGTGTAAAAAATAGATCTTTATAGATTGTTCCAGTAATTTCCATAAGAACTGCTGCAAGTATATAGAAATTAAAAATGGGACTGGGGCTTCCCTGGTGGCGCAGTAGTTGAGAGTCCACCTGCCGGTGCAGGGGACACGGGTTCGTGCCCCGATCCGGGAAGATCCCGCATGCCGTGGAGTGTGGCTGGGCCCGTGAGCCGTGGCCGCTGAGCCTGCGCGTCTGGAGCTTGTGCTCCGCAACGGGAGAGGCCCGCGTACCGCACAAAAAAAAAAAAAAAAAAAAGGG
>NW_006779361.1:0-238 GCF_000442215.2 Lipotes vexillifer | reverse complement strand
AAACGTATGGTATTTCCTAAAACATCGAAAAAACAAGGTACATAGCCTCGGGCAATAGGCTTATGGAAACAGAAATGAAAAAGACAGAGCCACCCCAAAATTTGGGGCTGCCCACTTTACAGGAACGTCGTCCACGGTACAAGTTAAATATCCAGGAAATGAAAAAATGGATCACTAAGTTGTGCCAATTTACGTGCCATGGAATATCAGACAGCAATGAAATCAACGTCATCAGGCC
>NW_006779360.1:0-623 GCF_000442215.2 Lipotes vexillifer | reverse complement strand
GCCTTACCCTAACCCATGCCCTAATCCTAACCCATACGCTAACACTAACCCGTGCCCTAACATATACGCTAACCCTAAACCGTTGTAGTACCCTAACCTGTACTTAAACTGTTCCCGTTCCCTAACCCTAACCCTAACAATTACCTGAAGGCTTACCCTATCCCGTGTCCTAATCCTAACCCGTACGCTAACACTAGCCCATGCCCTAACACGTATGCTAACAATAAACGGTTGTCGTACCCTAATCTGTAGCCTAAACCAAACCCATTACCTAACCATAACCCTAACCCTAACCCCAACCCTTACCTGAAGCCTTACCGTAACCCGTGCCCTAATCCTAAATTGTACGCTAACACTACACCATGCCCTAACACGTACGCTAATCCTAAACCGTTCTGCTACCCTAACCTGTACCCTAAGCCGTCACCATTCCCTAACCCTAACCCTAACAGTAACACTAACACTAAACATAACCCTT
Source organism: Lipotes vexillifer (assembly GCF_000442215.2). Classification (NCBI taxonomy): domain Eukaryota; kingdom Metazoa; phylum Chordata; class Mammalia; order Artiodactyla; family Lipotidae; genus Lipotes; species Lipotes vexillifer. The sequence goes on along the minus strand of NW_006779360.1, from coordinate 145 downwards.
ACCCAAAGCCTTACCCTTACCCGTGCCCGAATCCTAACCCGTATGCCAACACTAACCCGTGCCCTAACACGTACAATAACCGTAAACCGTTGTCGTACCCTAACCTGTACCCTAAACCGTCCCCATTCCCTAACCCTAACCCTAA
>NW_006779359.1:0-519 GCF_000442215.2 Lipotes vexillifer | reverse complement strand
TGTTTCTGGCATCCTCAGGAAGTGATAGTTAGTCCTTTCCTCACCAAGTGAACACAGAGAGGTTTCTGGCAGGAAAATCATTCCTCTGAAAAGGAGAGAGAAATGCAATATGCAGTTTTTTTCCTGGGGTACTGATACTTCTCAGTTAGGCAGAGAGCGGGGTAGAGGTGGCTTCAGATATACACTGAGGAAGGGATGCAGGTTGGAAGATAGCGGTTTGAAACCTTCTAGGGGGCTGGATGTATCATTGGTGCAGTCGTTAGGATTTGATGGAGAGCCAGATCAAAGCTAGTCGCGAGAGTGTGAAGGGGACCGGGGAGATCCTTCACCGAGAGCCCTGATGTGTGCGGTGCCCTACCCGGACAGGTGCTGATTACATGGAATTTTGGTAGACAGTTCCTGGCTAGGTAGAGTAACGCTCAACAAGTACAACTTCTGGGCTGGCCTTTTGAAGGTTTGCAGTGGTGGAAATGCAATTGACTTGAGTGGCTGACATGAAGTCATGAGGACTGTGGCAGC
>NW_006779358.1:0-311 GCF_000442215.2 Lipotes vexillifer | reverse complement strand
CAGCAGTGAAAATCAGCCAAATCCCATTATAAAAATAAATTTCAAAACCAAATCAAAGTGACAGTGAAATAGAGAGACATTCTTACTGAATTCATTCTGGACTCGGAATGAAACCTGGATATACCACATCTACACCCACAGCCGTGTGAGACATAAGGTTGGACTCTAGGGGCTGATAGGTTTGGTAAGGTTTGGTAAGCAAAGGCAAACCCTTTGAAGTCATACTCCATGGTATCCATTCCATTGGGCCATCCTCCCCAGGTTTAATGGATTCTTCCTTCCGCTAAAACATTCATGGGAAACCCAGAGTA
>NW_006779357.1:786118-788709 GCF_000442215.2 Lipotes vexillifer | reverse complement strand
CCAAAAAAAAAAAAAAAAAAAAGAGTATGCCATACAGATGCTTTAAAAAAATTAACATGAACCAGGAGCCTGACATGCCTGGTACTTTAAGGGAGGAAGAAAGTAAAATGCAGAAGGTAATTTATAAACTATACTTGAAAACCATTCAAGCGTAACATTATCATTACAATTATCTGTTGAAAGATTTAGTTCAATTACATTTTTTAAAACTTTCTTGTCAAGATGGCCCTACTCATATTAAGATTTGGTACTCAAAGGAGAGGAATACTAATGCCTTCATTAGCAATTGTGTCAGTGTCTTCAGTCTTTAGAATTCCTCATGTGGCCTTTTGGGAATTTTACATACTACCCTTAGGGAATCAGTAAACACAAAGCCCTCGGGAGATGTGAACTTTAGGCATAAGGACCACTGCATATCTATAGCCACAGTAAGGGGAAGACCCTTTTTGTGGGGGAAAAAAGTAATTTAGAAATAATTGAATAGCAGCATAATTGCCGTCGTTTAAAATATTATACATGCTTCTGTACACTTTCTTCACACAACAGTAAGTTGGTTGTAAAATCACAAAGAGGGAAAAGTTATAATGTAATAAACCTAAATTTCAGTGTAGGATTTCCAGGGGATAACCTGAGCTTCTTCTGACACTTTTAGTGTTTAAACAGATGTGTGGAAACGTATGTTGGGAGCCCAGTGGTCACATTCCTTGATCAGTGATGATATTTCAGGTGGATTGCTGTTGCAGATGAGCGTTGCTAGGAGATTGATTGCACTGGCCTTTCTTTTTGACTGTTTGAATTGGCAGTTTGGCAGATTTTCCCTTTCAGTGGGAAATCTGAATCACCTACTCAACATGCTACCAAACACGCTTCTTACTCTATATTCCCTTAGCACCTAATATATACAGATTGTTCTCTACTGTCTTGCACTTGACTAAGCACTCCAGTGTGCATGCATACTAGACGGCAAGAAGTGATGTTTTATAATCTTAGACATGGTTTATGACTCCCATAGCATCTAACTTCTAGGGCAAATATAGTTTAGTAGTGGTTAAGAGTTTGGGCTTTGTAGTCACACAGAGCTTAATTTACTATTGTTGTGGCCTTGGATTAACCACAAGTATCAGTTTTCTGAAAAGAAAATGGGGATAGTAATAGCTCACATGGTCATTAATAGGATAAAATACAATATCACAGTCCAGTGCATTATCTGGCACACAAAAAATGCTCAATAAGTTATAATTATTATCATAAAATATAATAGTTATTCATCAGAGTTTGCTGAATTAATAAACTCTCCTGTGGAAATAGGATTGGCAAATATACAGATTAAAAAACTCAGTACATCTAGTTTTTCTAATCCCCACTGATTTTTTTTTAATAATTAACATTTTATAAGAAATTCAACATAGGATTGGTTTACCTCCTGGGTACATGTAATTTTTTTTTATATCTGTATTGGAGTGTAATTGCTTTACAATGGTGTGTTAGTTTCTGCTTTATAACAAAGTGAATCAGTTATACATATACATATGTTCCCATATCTCTTCCCTCTTGCGTCTCCCTCCCTCCCACCCTCCCTATCCCACCCCTCTAGGCAGTCACAAAGCACCGAGCTGATCTCCCTGTGCTATGTGGCTGCTTCCCACTAGCTATCTACCTTATGTTTGGTAGTGTATATAAGAAAAATAATGTCATGAAGAACCTAGGGGTAAGACAGGAATAAAGACACAGACCTACTAGAGAATGGGCTTGAGGATATGGGGAGGGGGAAGGGTAAGCTGTGACAAAGCGACAGAGAGGCATGGACATATATACACTACCCACTGATTTTAATTGAAAAGAAGGGGAGTATATGAAATAGTTCTGTGGTTAACGTATTCAATTCCCATGATGATTTCACTAGTCAAAGTCAAGCATTAAGCATTTTATTTAACAAAGAATAGGAAGGGGTTGACTAAGGAGGTAGAAATATTTTTTGGTCAGCTGTTTTCTACCCTTAATATCTCTGAATAACAGGTATGAAATATAGTTCTTGCTTTGGGTGAAAATTATAACTACTGGGTAAAGTAACATTTTAAAAAGTCCTTTTCAAATAATCTTTAATTTTGTCACCATTTACAAAATATTAGAATCCTTAAAATGATATTCTAGGCAAATTATAGTCCTTACAAACTGTCAAATATAGTTCTTGCTTTGGGTGAAAATTATAACTACTGGGTAAAGTAACATTTTAAAAAGTCCTTTTCAAATAATCTTTAATTTTGTCACCATTTACAAAATATTAGAATCCTTAAAATGATATTCTAGGCAAATTATAGTCCTTACAAACTGTCAACTTTTATTTATTTATATTTATTTTTTTTTAACATCTTTATTGGGGTATAATTGCTTTACAATGGTGTGTTAGTTTCTGCTTTATAACAGAGTGAGTCAGTTATACATATATATATGTTCCCATCCAAAGACTGTTTTGACTTTGCCTCTAATTCTCTTGGTGATCTTGGTAGACTGATTTACATTTCTTGGCCTCAGCTTTGATATTATTTCCAAAATTAACAGTCTATGATTATAATTATGTTTTTCTGAATTAC
>NW_006779357.1:766120-781430 GCF_000442215.2 Lipotes vexillifer | reverse complement strand
GGGGACTAGTGCCTGTGTTGTGGTGTATGAATGAGCCTAGATCTTGTCTCTCTAGTGGGCAGGTCCACGTCTGGTGGTGTGTTTTGGGGTGTCTGTGGACTTATTATGATTTTAGGCAGCCTCTCTGCTAGTGGGTGGGGTTGTGTTCCTGTTTTGCTATATGGTTGGCATAGGTTGTCCAGCACTGTAGCTTGCTGGTCGTTGAGCGAAGCTGGGTGCTGGTGTTGAGATGGAGATCTCTGGGAGATTTTCGCCGTTTGATATTATGTGGGGCTGGGAGGTCTCTTCTTGACGAGTGTTCTGAAGTTGGCTCTCCCACCTCAGAGGCAGAGTCCTGACTCCTGGCTGGAGCAGCAAGAGCCTTTCATCCACTCGGCTCAGAATAAAAGGGAGAGAAAGTAGAGAGAATTAGTATAAGTAGGAGGAAATAGGAAAGAAAGAAAGAAAGAAAGAAAGAGAGGAGGGAAGGAAGGAAGGAGGGAAGGAAGAAAGAAAGAAAGAAGAAAAGAAAGGAAGAAGGCAAGAAGGAAAGAAAGGAGGGAGGGAGGGAGGAGGGAAGGAAGGAAGGAATGAGGGAAGGAAGGAAAAAATACAGAAAGAAAGAAGATACAGTAAAATAAAATAAAGTATAATAAAGTTATTGAATTAAAAAAATAATTATTTAGAGGAAAAAAAAAAGGGAAGGATAGAACCTTAGGACAAATGGTGGAAGCAAAGTTATAGAGACAAAATCTTACATAGAAGCATACACATATACCCTCACAAAAAGAGGTAAAGTGGAAAAAATCATAAAACTTGCTCTCCAAGTCCACCTCCTCAATTTGGGACGATTCGTTGTCTCAAAAAGGGAAGGAAGGAAGGAAAGATAGAAAGAAGGTAAAGTATAATAGAGTTCTTTAAATTAAAATTAATTATTAAGAAAAAATTTTTTAAAAAAATGGTCGGATAGAACGCTGGGACAAATGGTGGAAGCAAACCTATACAGACAAGATCTCACACAGAAGCATACACATACACATTCACAAAAAGAGGAAAAGGGGAAAAAATCATAGATCTTGCTCTAGAAGTCCGCCTCCTCAATTTGGGATGATTCGCTGTCTATTCATGTATTCCACAGAGGCAGGGTACATCAAATTGATTGTGTAGCTTTAATCCGCTGTTTCTGAGGCTGCTGGGAGAGATTTCCCTTTTTCTTCTTTGTTCTCACAGCTCACAGGGGCTCAGCTTTCGACTTGGCCCTGCCTCTGCGTGTAGGTCGCTGGAGGGCGTCTCACAAACTGTCAACTTTTAGACAGAAATAGTGAAGGTACAATCATGAGTAAGATGGGTTGAGGGTAGGGAGAGCCTGGAAGTTTCCTAAGAGCTAGGCAGCAAGGTTGAGTTGTTAACTGAGCGAATACAGCAGGAAGAGCTAAATCAGAGATGAGCCAATGTTCTTATCAAAGTCACTGAGGGTGATATAAGTTCTAAAAAGGGAGACAAGACAGGAGAGCTAGAATGTGCCTGTGGTTCAGGAAAAATTTGAAGTATAAGCCTTCTTTTGAAAGTCCAGAGGCTACATAATCTTTTGAGCTGGAAATTGGACAGATAGTCAATATAAAACAAAGAAATGTGTGGAGTTTATAATGGTATTTTCAGAGTCTTGGTTTGGGATCTCCCAAAAGCAGACTCAAACACAAGGATTTGGATGTAAGTAGTTTATTTGGGAGGTGATCCCAACAAGTACTGCAAGGGAATGGCAAAGTCAGACTAGAAGGGAGGAAAAACCAATAGCGTGTGCTAATGAGCAGTTTGCCATTCAGTCCTACTGGAACATTCCAAGGGGTGAGGAAGCTGGGGTATTTATTCACCAACTCCCATATCATTGAATGAGAATCACTCACGGTGTATTAACAATCTGGAACTTCCAGTCAGCCTCCTATTCTATTCAAGCTGCTTTTTCAGATAGAGATGCACCTCTGGCAAAGAAACATAGGAAGACTTCTGTGCAGATGACTTTTGGGAGGCCCAAGAGGATATGGATAGGGTACCAACAGAGTCTGCTACAGCAGGAGATGGGGCCCATCTCAGATTTGGATAATCATGTATTAGATAAGAGAGATTCTATTTCAAATAATTGGGTAACTTGGGAAGAAAACCACTGAAAGCTGCAATTTATTTGTGTTACTTGAACCCTTGATATGTTGTTATCTACATTGATATTCCCCTTTCATTCATTAAAATATTTACTGGGCTTCCCTGGTGGCGCAGTGGTTGAGAGTCCGCCTGCCGATGCGGGGGACACGGGTTCGTGCCCCGGTCCGGGAGGATCCCTCAAGCGGCAGAGCGGCTGGGCCCGTGAGCCATGGCCGCTGAGCCTGCACGTCCGGAGCCTGTGCTCCGCAATGGGAGAGGCCACAGCAGTGAGAGGTCCACGTACTGAAAACAAAAAAAAAAATTTACTGATAACCTATTATATGTCCAGCTCTATGATAGATGCTGAGAATACAACACCTAATGACTAAGTGACTGCCCTCATGAAGCTTACATGTTAGTAGTCAAGGAGTGGGTAAAAACAACCAAGCTAATAAATGTAACTGATTTATTAAGTGTTTCAACTCATTGAAGTATAAACATGGTATGGTACTGTTTTTCCTAATTGCTACTTCATGTGCTCTACTGTACTTTTCCACTAGGAGTCAGGGACAGTGATAAACATTTCAATTTGATTCTATCATTTTTTAGATGTTTTCTGAGTTTTGTTCTGATTTTAAAGACTTTGTCTTAGTCTAAGACCCTATCTGATTCAAATATTGTATCTTCCTTTTTTTTTTCTCAAACAGAGGAGACATGTGGCTCTCATGGGTAGGAATTTGGAGGGTGCGTGGTAGGTTTTCACACATTTTCCCTTCTTCCTCGTCTTTCCTCTGTACCTTCTCCTTTGGTGTTGCATTGGGATAGGTGTGACTGGAGAAGAGGGAGAGGAAAAAGAAATGCTTGTGATTGACGGTGTCTTCTCCTTGGTTGGTCATAACTTCTCATCTAGCTGTCTGTATGTGCTGTATAAACAGGTAGTAGTTACAGCAGGCCTGGTGATGAGATTCTCCTCCAAGCATCTCCTCTGGACAATGGAAGTCCCTGGAAAGATTTGATTACATCTTCCCTTAGTTTTAGCTGGTAGCATCATACCACTTTCCTCTCAGGTGTACTCATTTTGCCCCATGTTGCAAAGCCTATGACAAGAATCATCTGTTTACCCAATCCAAGCTGGATCTTTGGTAATATGCCAAATCCAACTTCCATGCTTCTTGGGACCCGGAAATTTGGTGTATGTTGGGGATGGATAGGGATTAGTCCTGGCCCCCTGGTCATCTGGAAACCTCCAGCATACCATCTCTCCCCAGGGTTCTTTATTCCTGTTTCAGTGGTACAAGGGAAGTCCAGCATGACAACTGGGAAAGCAAAGCCTGTCTTTGTTATCAAAAGACCTCCTCTTCCTTCCCAGACCTCTGTTTATTGATGGAGTTGGTGGTGGTGGTGGGGGGGCAGTATGGTAAGGAACTAGCTGCGCTGAATAGTTGAACTGGTGGCCTCACCCAAACATGAATTTTTCTGCATTTAGGATATCAGGTGGATCTTTTGGTCAATTCTGGGAAAAGAGGATCCCACCCAACACTTGATATCATCCTGTTACTCTTACATTCTGGGTAAGGTTCTGCACATTTAGGTACAAACCAATTATTCAGAAGACAAATCATTATATGGAATTCTGGATCTTTAAATGTTATCCCGAGCTTGTTTTTGTCTTTCCATTCAGGTTTTGCTTCCATCCATTATTTCAGGGATCTCTGTGGTTTCACCCTCATGGTCCCCTTTGCTATTTTTCTATCTTGGGTTTATGATGTACCCAGTGTACCTCTGTGGTGCTTATATTCTGATTTGTAAAGGATTCTAAATTAGCCCTCATATAGGAACCGATTTACTGAAAAGTCTTAACTCAGTGGAATAAACACTTAAAAATGTTTCTGTTTTTTCCCCAAATGCCTACCCATGATCGTGCTTTAGTCAATTTTGTTCCCTTTTGGGGGGTTCTTAACAATATCTCAGTTCAGTTCCATACTTTTCTCAGTTATTTTTCATTTCGGAACAGTTTCATTCCAATTATTTAAGGTTTGGTGCTGCTGATTTTAAAACATCAATGTCAAAGTTGAGTAAAAACTCTTCCTGTCACATAAACACAATAACTGTAAGTGCTGATCAGTCTTATGAATAAAACAAGCAAGGAAGTGAGCTAGTGAATGACAGAGTGAGACTTTAAGATTGGGTAGTCAGGAAAGGCCTTTTTGTGGGACTGAAACCTATAGGATGCTAATGAATGTGAGTGAAGAGTGGGGAGGAGTATTCCAGCAGGAAGACCGAATGCAAAGGCCATGAGGAGGAAATGAGTAAGGCCTGTTCCAGGGACAAATACAATGTCCATAGTGGATGGAGCATAGCCAACGAGGAGGAAAGTGCTGTGGAGTAAGATCAAAGAGGCAGCAGAGGCCCTACCTGCAGGCCCATGAAAGTCTAATGGAGGGGGTTCAGATTTTACTCTAAATTCAGTGGGAAACCATTGAAAGTTCTGAGCAGGGAACTTTGACATGATGCTATTGTGAACTTTTATATTTTCTTCCATTTGCATAAAAATAAAGCCAGAAATCAACAAAATGTCATTGTTTCTGTAATGTGTCTTCAAGGTATGTGAAATTATAGCTGCTGCTTTGTTGAGGCCAAGATCTGTGATTCAAACTTCATATCCTTTTTTGACTTTTCAGCTGCCAAGGAAAGTGAACAATGAAGCCACCATTTCTGTTGGCCCTTGTGGTGTGTTCTGTAGTCAGCACAAATTTGAAGATGGTGTCAAAGAGAAATTCTGGTAAGTTGCTGGCAACTTCTCATGATTTGGTCAAAAATATATGCTTTTTGTGAGCATCTAGAGAGCATCTGTATCTTTAACTACAAATACCTTTAAACAGAAGCACTTGTAATCCAGCTATGTTGGAAAGTAGCCAAAGTAAAAATGAGATTTTAGCCTACCCCTGACAAAATTCTGGGAAACCAGTGGAATTTTGTTCAACTTCAGTGACAGTATACTCTCAGTGGACAATAAAATGTTAAGTGCCTTCTTAGGGTTGGTTACATTTGCTAGTGCATATACACCTGGGAGGAAACATTTGCAAATGAGAAGACAGGAAACCTTTAAAAGTATATATTCTTTGCCTCCTAATTGCGTATGCAGCGTTACAGTTTAAATGAAAGTTTTTGACAAATATCAGTGAGCTTTAGTTCCTCACATCTTCACATTTGTACCAAATCCCTAACAGGCAGAGGTTTAAAGCTTCCAAGTTTGGAAATATTAGCTAATTGTCTGAAGAGGAATTTCTTGAGAATAAATATCTATTCCTAGAACATGGTGGTCTGGTAGGCAGCCATGATTGTACTAAGAGATTAGCTGTAGCCAGTAGATATCCCAGTTAAAGCTTAATCATTGTTTAATAACACTTGGATATATATGTCTGTCAGCGTTGATTATACATTTTAGCTATAATTACAAATCATGCATGAGATTTTAAGAATTGATTTTCTGTCTGTAAGCATTCCAGTAAGACGTTGAGGAATGTATTGGTATATGAAAACAAAAGACTGTGGATGGGGCTTTCTGCTGGCTTCTAATTCAGTTACTTCCTAGAATTAAATGTATGCTCTTTAATTTCTCATTAAGTCTAAAGCCCAGGTGATAAAGTACATGCCTATTTTTCAAAGCAATAAATACTGGCTGGAGCTTGGAGTTTGGTTAATGTTTGTTTTCTAAGGCGAGAATACTTGATAATTGAAATTGCTAAAGAATAGTATTGTTCTTTAATTGATAGTATATTAATAAATCTTTCACAGAAGTGGGTCACAGGTTATAAAATAGAGTAACACTACTCAAGTCCAAAGGATTCTTGAATGGTAAAGGTAGGGGAATATATTGGCTTTTTCTCCCCCATTAAATACTTATGAATGTCTTTAACACGTTTTTGTATATTGTGACTCTCTTTCCGCTGTATTTGTGTGTAACATTTTACCTATAATATCTCCAGCTTGGCCTATTTTACGTGGCTGTCTTTCCTTGCCTTACTTTTGAAGTCACATTTTCACTTTCAATCTTGGCTCAGATTGATTATTGCTGAAGTAAAATACTTGGAGATATTACTTACTAACGATGTAGCCTGTTGGACTGGATCCCATTTTCCTCACTTGGTTATGTTATAATGTCTATAGCAGAATCTGAAAGCAAAAAAAAGAATTGAGAATTTAAAAAGCCATCTATATTATGATAGCCTAATTCAAGTAAAATCCAATCTGAAAAACAAAAACAAGTTGCTACCTGCGTATGCTGTCTTGTTTTCTTGGTTTCCTTATTATTTATGAGGAGGGATGCTGTTAAACACACACACACACGCACACACACACACGCACACACACAGATGTAGTTATCATTGATGTGCAGATGCCCTTTAAAGATCAACATTTTAATGCTCTGCTCCTTTATTCTTATCAAGTGTGAGACTGTTTGTGGCTTATTACAGGTTCTTAGCTTTGTCTTCTCAGTGTAGGCAAGTGGTGTCATATCTGCAGTGAGCTTTATTAAAGAAAGCTGTGACAAAGCAAGAGAGTGGCATGGACATATATACACTACCAAACGTAAAATAGATAGCTAGTGGGAAGCAGCCGCATAGCACAGGGAGATCAGCTCGGTGCTTTGTGACCACCTAGAGGGGTGGGATAGGGAGGGAGACATAAGAGGGAAGAGATATGGGAATATATGTATATGTATAACTGATTCACTTGGTTATAAAGCAGAAACACACCATTGTAAAGCAGTTATACTCCAATAAAGATGTAAAAAAAAATAAAAAAGAAACATTACCCCAAAAGATATTCCCCTTAGAGTGAATGTATTTGAATTGTTTCAGTCTCCTCTTCCCCATCTGTTTACCCTCAGCTACCTCCTAGGATATATAGCAATTGTAATATTGGAACAAACCTTTTTGTACAGGTCTGGGCAGTGGAGATGGTTTGAATACAGTTGGTCTTTTCTCTTATGCCTTCCTCCTTCTATTTACATTGTATATGGAATAGGAAGGGAAGACTAATAGGTTGATGTTGGTTTGTGCATGTCTATGTGTGTAGTGTTTGTTTTTTACTTCAAAATACAGAAATATTTGTATTTACTTCAAAATAAATAAGTAAATATCTGTATTTACTTCAAAATACAGAAATAAAACCAAGCATGGAATGGATAAAAGACACATTAATTTGCACATAGCTGATGAAGATGGGGGTCCTTTGGAGCAGTTGTTTTCACTCTTGCCTTATTTCGCCACTTTCATCATAACCCCCATCCTAGCCCCTACTATCCTCTTAATATTACTGTTTTATGTAGGAAAAATAATTATTTGCACTCTCATTATGATGGTCCTATTTGAATTGGCCTTATCGTTTGAAGAACATTAAAATTACTCTGGCAAATCTGGAGTACAAAATTTTGTTTCATACAGTCTGTGAGGTCCTTTGGCCTTTGCCAGTTAAAGAGATCTGGATTAAACTTGCATAGTTGTTCATGGAATAGCCAATGGAACTTAGAAATTTTATTTTTTTCCCCTCCTTTCTTTCCTTCAAGTCAAAAAATGAAAAATGATTGTGTCCTTTGCTCATTAACATTTATAACTGTTTAGTGCCAGATGTGACGCCAGGTATAATGGTTTCTGTGCAGTTCATTATAGACAGGAACCCTTTTCACTAAGATCCCTACAAATACTTATGACAAGTACCTCCTTATGCACAAGACAGAGGACCAAGTGATGGAAGTTTCTTTTTCTGTACTTGCCAATCAGGGAAAATAATAAGACTCAAGACTTTTTTTTTTTTTTAAATCTACTCTGGGCACATATTGAAACAAACCTCCTGGTTTTGGATGCTATGCAGTTTTTAGAAGCTACAGCACAGGTTATTCTTTTAGGTAATGCCCATGCACATTAGGTAAGCCCAATCATCAACCCTCGATCGGGAAACAGCAAAGATGGCTCTGAGATTGCATCTAGGGCTTGGTTACATTAGAACATACTAAAATGCGCAGCATCTAATTTTAAAGATTATAGCTGATTGGCAAAGTGTGTGCTTGTTATCCTCCTCACAGAAAACTCATGAGATCCTTCAGCACTGGCATTATCTAAATTTAGGGCTAAATAGATAAGGTCATTTAGAAAGTCTACTCTATGAGAAGTAGGTTTGCTTTACTTAAAGGTGTCAATCTTTATGGCAGGGAATTGGCTAATATCTTGACAAAGGCTAATGGCAGAAACAGCCTGTAGAGGACTTCTAATTATCTAAAATTAATTTTTAATAGGATAGGTGGGGAAATAACTCTCAAGGAGAGATCACACAAGGGCTTCTATTTAACTATTTTGCCCAACCTGAAAAATTATGTCTCTAGGGTATACATGGACTAAATTTCGGGGGGGGGCATTAACCTGTCCACTTTACTTTTTTCTTGCTTTTGCTGGTACTGCTGCTGCTGCAGGAAAATGTGAGCTGCATTAGGCAATTATTGGAATTCAGCTCTCCTAGCCTGGATCTTCTTATTAGAAGGGAAAGGAATAGGATGACCAATTTGATGAGAGGGTATGTTAAATTCTGAACCCAAATTTGGTCATCTTGCATTCAGTACCTCTGGAGGATGACCATAATAAAACAGCTTTTCAGTGATCTGGTGTCTGAAGGAAAATTTCAGAGCTAACAAGATATCTTAATCAGCTAGAAAAATATAGTCCCTGGTGGTCAAGATGATGCAAAATCCTGCTGGCACACAGTGGGTAATCTTAGATACGTTTTGGATTGACTTGATGGGGGTTACTTCTTTTTTCCCATTTCAAGTGTTTTTTATTGAGTAATGGAATTTGTAGGTACTATGTTGTAGAGAGATTGAATTCTGTTATGTTCCTCTAAAGGGTATTGGTGTTTGTTCTAGTAGCAGTTCAACTACTAATCTTGAACTTTTGGTGCTTACTTGTATGCTTTGTCAGAGTAGATCAGTGGGAAACCCAAGGTATGTCTTGATCATCTATAACTTGGTGGGACTCAGTCTCTAATCTTTTTCTCCCCTGTGGATCTTTTTTTCTTTTTTTTGACATCCTTATTGGAGTATAATTGTTTTACAATGTTGCGTTAGTTTCTGCTGTATAACAAAGTGAATCAGCTATATGTATACATATACCCCCATATCCCCTCCCTCTTGCATCTCCCTCCTGCTGTCCCTAATCCCACCCCTCTAGGTCATCACAAGGAATCAAGGTAATCTCCCTGTGCTATGCAGTTTCTTCCCACTAGCTATCTATTTTACATTTGATAGTGTATATATGTCAACGCTACTCTCTCACTTCGTCCCAGGTTATCGTTCCCCCTCCCCGAGTCCTCAAGTCCATTCTCTACATCTACATCTTTATTCTTTTCTTGCCCCTAGCTTCATCAGAACCACTTTTTTTTTTAGAATCCACATATATGTGTTAGCATATGGTATTTGTTTTTCTCTTTCTGACTTACTTCACTCTGTATGACAGACTCTAGGTCCATCCACCTCACTACAAGTAACTCAATTTTGTTCATTTTTATAGCTGAGTAATAGTCCATTGCATATGTGTGCCACATCTTTATCCATTCATCTGTCGATGGACACTTAGGTTGCTTCCATGTCCTGGCTGTTGTAAATAGTGCTGCAATGAACATCGTGGTACAGGTCCCCTTTTCAATTATGGTTTTCTCAGGGTATATGCCCAGTAGTGGGATTAGTGGGTCATAAGGTAGTTCTATTTTTAGTTTCTAAGGAACCTCCATACTGTTCTCCAAGGTGGCTGTATCAATTTACATTCCCACCAACAGTGTAAGAGGGTTCCCTTTCCTCCACACTCTCTCCAGCATTTATTGTGTGTAGATATTTTGATGATGGCCATTCTGATGGGTGTGAAGTGATACCTCGTTGTAGTTTTGATTTGCATTTCTCTAATAATTAGTGATGCTGAGCATCTTTTCATGTGCCTCTTGGCCATCTGTATGTCTTCTTTGGAGAAATGTCTATTTAGGTCTTCTGCCCATTTTTTGATTGGGTTGTTTGTTTTTTGACATTGAGTGCATGTGCTGTTTGTATATTTGGAGATTAATCCTTTGTCAGGCTTCATTTGCAAATATTTTCTCCCATTCTGAGGGTTGTCTTTTTGTCTTGTTTACAGTTTCCTTTGCTTTGCAAAAGCTTTTAAGTTTCATTAGGTCCCATTTGTTTATTTTTGTTTTTATTTCTGATACTGTAGGAGGTGGGTCAAAAAGGATCTTGCTGTGATTTATGTCATAGAGAGTTCTGCCTATGATTTCCTCTAAGAGTTTTATAGTGTCTGGACTTACATTTTGGTCTTTAATCCGTTTTGAGTTTATTTGTGTGTATGGTGTTAGGGAGTGTTCTAATTTCATTCTTTTACATGTAGCTCTCCAATTTTCCCAGCACCACTTATTGAAGAGACTGTCTTTTCTCCATTGTATGTGCTTGCCTCCTTTGTAGTAAATTAGGTGACCATATGTGAGTGGGTTTATATCTGGGCTTTCTATCCTGTACCGTCGGTCTATATTTCTGTTTTCATGCCAGTACCATACTGTCTTGATTACTGTAGCTTTGTAGTATAGTCTGAAGTCAGGGAGCCTGATTCCTGGAGCTCTGTTTTTCTTTGTCAAGATTGCTTTGGCTATCCCGGGTATTTTGTGTTTCCATGCACATTGTGAAATTTTTTGTTCTAATTCTGTGAAAAATGCCATTGGCAGTTTGAGAGCGATTGCACTGAAACTGTAGATAGCCTTGGGTAGTATAGTCATTTTCACAATGTTGATTGTTTCAGTCCAAGAATATGGTATATCTCTCTATCTATTGGTATCATCTTTAATTTCTTTCACCAGTGTCTTATAGTTTTCTGCATACAGGTGTTTGTCTCCTTAGATAGGTTTATTCCTAGGTATTTTATTCTTTTTGTTGCGATGGTAAATAAGAGTGTTTCCTTAATTTTTCTTTCTGATTTTTCATCATTAGTGTATAGGAAAGCAAGAGATTTCTGTGCATTAATTTTGTATCCTGTTACTTTACCAAATTCATTGATTAGCTCTAGTAGTTTTCTGGTAGCATCTTTAGGAGTCTCTATGTATAGTATCAGGTTATCTGCAAACAGTGACAATTTTGCTGCCTCTTTTCTGATTTGGATTCCTTTTATTTCTTTTTCTTCCCTGATTACTGTGGCTAAAACTTCCAAAACTATGTTGAATAATAGTGGTGAGGGGGGTAACCTTGTCTTGTTCCTGATTTTAGAGGAAATGGTTTCAGTTTTTGACCATTGAGAATGATGTTGGCTGTGGGTTTGTCTTATATGCCCTTTCTTATGTTGAGGTAGGCTCCCTCTATGCCTGCTTTCTGGAGAGTTTTTATCATAAATGGTGTTAAATTTTGTTGAAAGCTTTTTCTGTATCTTTTGAGTTGACCATATCGTTTTTCTACTTCAGTTTGTTAATATGGTGTATCACATTGATTGATTTGCGTATATTGAAGAATCCTTGCATACCTGGGATAAACCCCACTTTATCATGGTGTATGATCCTTCTAATGTGCTGTTGGATTCTCTTTGCTAGTATTTTGTTGAGGATTTTTGCATCTATGTTCTTCAGTGATATTGGCCTATAGTTTTCTTTTTTTGTGACATCTTTCTCTGATTTTGGTGTCAGGGGGATGGTGGCCTTGTAGAATGAATTTGGGAGTGTTCCTCCTTCTGCTATATTTTGGAAGAGTTTGAGAAGGGTAGGTGTTAGCTCTTCTCCAAAAATTTGGTAGAATTTTTCTGTGAATCCATCTGGTCCTGGGCTTTTGTTTGTTGAAAGATTTTTAATCACAGTTTCAATTTCAGTGCTTGTGATTGGTCTGTTCATATTTTCTACTTCTTCCTGGTTCAGTCTCAGCAGGTTGTGCATTTCTAAGAATTTTTCCATTTCTTCCAGTTAGTCCATTTTATTGGCATAGAGTTGCTTGTAGTAATCTCTCATGATCCTTTGTATTTCTGCAGGGTCAGTTGTTACTTCTCCTTTTTCATTTCTAATTCTACTGATTTAAGTCTTCTCCCTTTTTTTGTTGATGAGTCTGGCTAATGGTTTATCAGTTTTGTTTATCTTCTCAGAGAACTGGCTTTTAGTATTATTGATCTTTGCTATTGTTTCCTTCATTTATTTTTCACTTATTTCTGATCTGTTTTTTATGATGTCTTTCCTTCTGCTAACTTTGGTTTTTTTTTGTTGCTGTTGTTCTTCTTCTTCTTTCTCTAATTGCTTTAGGTGTAAATTTAGATTTTTATTTGGTTTCTTGAGGTAGGATTGTATTGCTATTAAGTTCCCTCAGAACTGCTTTTGCTGCATCCCATAGGTTTTGGGTTGTCTTGTTTTCATTTTCATTTGTTTCTACGTGTTTTTTGATTTCCTCTTTGATTTCTTCAGTGATCTCTTGGTTATTTAGTAGCATATTGTTTAGCCTCCATGTGTTTGAATATTTTACAGTTTTTTTCCTGTAATCGATATCTAGTCTCATAACATTGTGGAAAATATACTTGATACAATTTCAATATTCTTAAATTTACCAGGTGTTGATTTGTTACCCAAGATATGATCTATCCTGGAGAATTTTCCATGAGCACTTAGTGTATTCTGTTGTTTTTGGATGGAATGTCCTATAAATATCAATTATGTCTATCTGGTCTACTGTGTCTTTTAAAGCTTGTGTTTCCTTATTTATTTTCATTTTCAATGATCTGTCCATTAGTGACAGTGGGGTGTTAAAGTCCCTTACTATGATTGTGTAAATGTTGATTTCCCCTTTTATGGCTGTTTGCATTTGCCTTATGTATTGAGGTATTTCTATTTTGGGTGCATAAATATTCACAGTTGTTATATCTTCTTTTTGGACTGATCCCTTGATCATTATGTAGTGTCCTTCATTGTCTCCTGTAATATTTTTTAAAGTCTATTTTGTCTGATATGAGAAATGCTACTCCAACTTTCTTTTGCTTTCCATTTTCATGGAATATCTTTTTCCATCCCCTCACTTTCAGTCTGTATGTGTCCCTAGGTCTGAAGTGGGTCTCTTGTAGACCTCATATATACGGGTCTTGTTTTTGTATACATTCAGCCAGTCAACGTCTTTTGGTTGGAGCATTTAATCCATTTACATTTAAGGTAATGATCGCTTTGAATGTTCCTCTTACCATTTTCTTAATTGTTTTGTGTTTGTTTTTGTAGGTCTTTTCCTCCTCTTGTGTTTCCTGCCTGGAGAACTTTCTTTAGCATTTGTTGTAAAGCTGGTTTGGTGATGCTGAATTCTCTTAACTTTTGCTTGTCTGTAAATTTCTCTTTTAATTTCTCTGTCAAATCTGAATGAGATCCTTGCGGGGTAGAGTAATCTTGATTGTAGGTTTTTCCCTTTCATCACTTTAAATATGTCCTACCACTCCTTTCTGGCTTGGAGAGTTTCTGCTGAAAGATCAGCTGTTAACCTTATGGGGATTCCCTTGTATGCTCTTTGTTTTCCCTTACTGCTTTTAATATTTTTTCTTTGTATTTAATTTTTGGTAGTTTGATTAATATGTGTTTTGGCATGTTTCTCCTTGGATTTATCCTTCATGGGACTCTCTGTGCTTCCTGTAGTTGATTGACTCTTTCCTTTCCCATGTTAGGGAAGTTTTAAACTGTAATCTCTTCAAATATTTTCTCAGACCCTTTTTTTTTCTCTTCTTCTTCTGGGACCCCTATAATTCGAATGTTCATGTGTTTAACATTTTCCCAGAGGTTTCTGAGACTGTCCTCAATTATTTTCATTCTTTTTTCTTTATTCTGCTCTGTGGCAGTTATTTCCCCTATTTTATCTTCCAGGTCAGTTATCCATTCTTCTGCCTTAGTTATTCTGCTATTGATTTCTTCTAGAGTGTTTTTAATTTCAGTTATTGTGTTGTTCATCATTGTTTGTTTGCTCATTAGTTCTTCTAGGTCCTTGTTAAACTTTTCTTGTATTTTCTCCATTGCATTTCCAAGATTTTGGATCATCTTTACTGTCATTACTCTGAATTCTTTTTCAGGTAGACTGCCTGTTTCTTGTTCATTTGTTTGGTGTGGTGGGTTTTTATCTTGCTCCTTCATCTGCTGCTTATTTCTCTGTCTTCTCATTTTGTTTAACTTCCTGCTTTTGGGGTATCCTTTGTGCAGGTTGCAGATTCGTTAGTTCCCATTATTTTTGATGGCTTCCCCCAGTGGGTGAGGTTGGTTCAGTGGCTCCTGTAGGCTCCTGGTGGAGGAGACTGGTGCCTGTGTTCTGGTGGGTGGGGCTGTACCTTGTCTTTCTGGTGGGCAGGGCTGCGTCTGTTGTGTGTTTTGCAGTGCCTGTGAACTTAGTATGATTTAAGGCAGCCTCTCTGCTAATGGGTGGGTTTGTGTTCCTGTCTTGTTAATTGTTTGGCATGGGGCATCGAGCACTGGAGCTTGCTGGCCATTGGGTGGGGCTGGGTCTTAGTGCTGAGACAGATATCTGGGAGAGATCTTGCCGTTTGATATTATGTGGTGCCAGGAGGTCTCTCGTGGTCCATTGTCCTGAACTCAGCTCTCCCACCTCAGAGGCTCAGACCTGACACCAGGTCAGAGCACCAAGACCCTGTCAGTCACATGGTTGGTCCACGGTCCCCAGGATGGTCACAGCTTCGCTGGTGGGGACCCTCCAGAGTTGGCAGTGCAGTGAGGCTGCCCTCCCCTGGGGCTCTGTGGCAGCTCCATGACAGCAGAAGGGAGAGACCCCAAGCCAGGAGTTCCAGCTTTGCTGAAACGTGGGCTCTGTTCGCTCTCCTCTGGGTCTTATTAAGACTTGACTTTAGGCTTTGTTGGGGAAGGTGTAGAGTAGGCCATATTCTGTGACATTGTTCTTTCCCCTAAAGCAGGACTTTTCTGGAATCTTAGCTGAATGCTCAGATGTTAACAAGGTATTCCCCAGCAGTGTTTGTCCTCTAGTATCACTTTTATTATTAACCCTGTGGTGGTCACAGTCTGATGAAAAGACTGGAAGTCATGCCCTGTGCTTGTTCAGCCCAATCTTCAGCCAAAGATTCAGAGAGAACCCCCATATAGATTTTATAGGCTCTCCTCAGTGAACCCTCCTCTTTTAGTTAAGGTTCCAGCCACTGTAGCTTTCCTGATC
>NW_006779357.1:741489-766110 GCF_000442215.2 Lipotes vexillifer | reverse complement strand
AGCAGGACTCCTGAGCTGTTAGGACTTCAGTTCACTGAGCCATTGTTGGGGATTTGTCTCCAGTTGGAGAGTTGGTTTGATTGTGGACCTTACCACATGGGTTCTTCTTTTCTTTGAGATCACAGTCTTGCATGGTCTGAAAACTTTCTCCATATATTTTGTCCACTTTTATCATTGCTTCCTGTGGATAAAGCTAGTCTAGTTCCAGTTTATATCATCATAGCCTAAAGTGGAAGTTTTCCTGTTACCTTTTGATACTGCATCATTCTTTCAGCACTTCCTTGCTTTTTGTCATAAAGGTGTGCCAGGGTTACATTCCTACTTTCTCTGCCCCAGCTCTGGAATTATCCATTTTCCCGATTTCTTTCAGTGGAAAATGGTATTTAGAAATCATTTTTAAAAATTGTAATTTAATTCTGATACATCCAATTCAAATCCAGTATGACAGGGTTCTTCCTCACCTTTACCCATTCCATATTTTTATCTCCTTTTCCGACAGTGGGAACCCTCATTCCCATCAACACTGATGTATTAATACTTACTTATTTTATCTTTAGTTCATACAAAATGATTTCAGAACTACCACACCAAAACTACTACCAACAACAAACCTACTAAATAAAGTACAAGATATTTTACAAATATTTTTGTCCTTAGAAGTCATCCTCCTGAATCTGTATAGTTAGTGTTATGTTCAAAACTTACTTGAATTAATTAATTTTCTCTGTGATTATGTTAATTCAATATATAAAGTAATTTGTGTCTGTACCCAATTAGCTTTATCCTTTTTGATTAAATTTTATTTTTGAATACATAGAACATTTACATTACTGAAAATTCAGAGTTATAGAAAAAGGAATAAGTGAAAGAAATCTAATTCCTATACCCATTTCTTCCACTTGGTCACACACACCACTATTTGTAAGTAATTTCTTTAGCTTCTGGTATTTCCTTCCTTTCTTTCATAAACCAATGTTTTTTATTTCTCCTTGTTTCATACTTAAAATGTAGCAAAATATGACTATTTACTTTTTTGGTCCTTGTTTTTTTAACTTACTGTGTCTTGGAAATCAAGTAGTGGAATTGTTTTGATATTTTTCTTAGTACAATAGTATATTATGCTTAATAAAAGTTCAAACAATATCAAAATAGAAGACTCTCTTATAATTTTATTCCCAGATATAAGTAATCATTACATTTCATATAGTTTCTTCCAGATAGTTTCTTTGGGTATATATGTATATAGCCTAAATCATGTATTTTTCAAACTTAGACTCATACTGCATATGCTGTTCTCCAACTTGATTTGTCACATATTTCTGATATTTATACCTAGAACCTCTAATCCTTGGCAATACATATTTAACTCAAAAATTTAAATACCGTGCAGTTTTCCATTGTGTGGATTTATTATAAATTTAAACCTGTGCACTATCTATGGAGGTTAAGGTTTTATCTCTAGGTTTTTGCTATTCCAAAACAATGCTGGGAGGATCATCCTACTATATACATCTTAGTGCACTAGAAGAGAAAATGATTTTGTAGGAGAGATCTTTAGAAGTGGAAATATTTGATAAATTTTTTATTTAAAATTTTGAAAGATGCTAAAAGTTGCCCATCAATGTCAGTGTACGAAATCTATATTTCCACCGACAGTATATCAGTTCCTTTCTCATTACACATTTATTAACTGTGTATTGTCAATTACAGAATTTTTGCTAATCTAAGTCCAAATGAAAAACATCTTACTGTTTACTAAAATCCCCATGTTGGCTGTGATGAGTATGTTTCTTGGATTTAAAGACCCTTATAAATGTGTGTCTGTGTGTGTGTCTGTGTGAGAGAGAGAGATTAAAATCAGCAGCAGAGCAGTTCATATGGAAAAATCTCTGGCCATTCCATTAAGTTAGGTAACAAAGGATGGCAGAGGAAGAGGAGAGAATGTGAGTGAAGACCTAAGTTCATTATTTTGGTTGCTGTATAACATCAACAACATCTGATGTGACTGAAATATTCAAGTCCTTTGTGAAACCGGTCCTCTTTAAATGAAAATGTGTGGATAATTAAGCTAATTAAAATATTTAATGAATTTAAAAGCTGGAAAGCAATTCAATGCGGGGATCTTGTCCAGCCCTGTAGCATCATCCAAATACAGAAGTTACCAAGCTTGGTATCATGTTGGATTTATCACTGTCCATATGGGGGAAGAATGACAAGAAAATAAGAATAAATAATTTTGATGTTGGGATTTAGCCCATCCACAAGAACACCCAAGAACTGCAGTGAATGGGCTCCTTTCTACTCCGTTGTTTTGGAGTGAAAGGATATTGTATTTGCCAGAGTGGAGAGAACCTTTGAGTGCCTGTAATTTCTACTAGGTTAGTTTTTTGTTTTTTGGTTTTTGTTTGTTTATTTGTTTTGCGGTACGTGGGCCTCTCACTGTTGTGGCCTCTCCCGTTGCGGAGCACAGGCTCCGGACGTGCAGGCTCAGTGGCCATGGCTCACGGGCCCAGCTGCTTTGCGGCATGTGGGATCTTCCGGACCAGGGCACGAACCCGTGTCCCCTGCAAAGGCAGGCGGACTCTCAACCACTGCGCCACCAGGGAAGCCCTAGGTTAGTTTTTATCATAACCCAACTCATGGGCATGTCAGGCTAAAGTGCATCCCTTTTGGCTCTGTTGACTTCTACAGGTGTAATTTGCCCTAAATGAAATACGTGTTCTGCAAAAGTATACCATTAAGGCCTATTGTAGTTTGGTCCTTGGGGAAAGCTGGCATCCAGAGAGTTCTTAAAATATGTATGACACCTCTGGTCCATTAGAGGAATACTGAATATGCAAGTTTAAACTTTTGTTCATGTTCTGATTCTTGCCCTATTTTTGCTTCCAAATATTTATCTGAAACTGCCATAGAGAAGCACATTGTTTTGCAACGATTGCATCAGAACTGTTTTCTAAAGGAAATGCCTTGAAATTCAATGACCTTGCCCCAGGCTAAGTAGAGTCAGGCCGTGCTTCTTCGGGTATGACTTAGGAGACCTGTTTTGTAAATGTGCTCTCCCTAAATGGCTACAGACAAGAAACACATGGTTTCAAGAGACACCCATTAAACCTTTGAGATGGGTGACATATATTTGGCATCACTGCTTTGTAGAGAAATGAGACAGTGGTTGCCTGGAACTAAATTCTGCTAAAGAATGTTATAGAAATGTGGTATTTATTAGCTTACCAAAATACAAGCAGACTGTGTTAAAGCTCCTGTGCTGGGCAGGTGCCAGCATTTAAGTGATCGGAAATGGATGGGGCATGTGCTTTGTCCCCAAGGAATTCAGTAAATCATAGGGGAAGGGAGAAACTAACATGCAATGAGTGCTATTATATGCCAGGCACTTTGTATACATTGTCTCCTCATGCAAAGATACTGAGGTAGGTAGGTAGGTAGGTAGGTCCCATATTGTCTCTTTTTCCAGATTGGGAAACTGAGACTTAGAGCAGCTAAATAATTTGACCACTTTTATATAGCTAGTAAGGGGCACAGCCAGGATTTAAACCCAGGTTCATCTGGCTCTTGAGTCCTTCTCTTAAATCCTCTGCCATGCTGCCCTTTTGTATGGGCACCATTATCTTCATTTTATAGACAAGGAGACTGAAGCTTAGGGAAGTTACGTTTACCTGATGTCCCCAACTATTAAATGGCAAATCCAGGTTTAGGACCATGGACTTATTCCAAAGTTCATGGTCTTTTCACTCTACCACAGATATGTCCTATTTACAAGTCTTGTAAATGGTATAAAATAATAAGTGTAATAAAAGGGGTACAGATACAGTTCCTATGAAGAAGATATTATTCCCAGCTGGGGGTGAGGGTGATAAGGGAAGGCTTCATGAAAGAGGTGTCTTTTGACATTGACTTTGAAGACTGGGTTGGGAATAGTGATGGGGGCGATAGTCATAGCAGAGAGAACAGCAGGTGCAAATGTATGGATGCCTAAAATGCATGCTATTTTTGAGTACTCAGTAGCCCAGATTGCCTGGAGGATAGTATAAGATTCAAGTAGTTGAGGAGACATATTTGCGCAGAAACAAGTAGCTAGACAGATGGTGTCTTGACTATATATCCAATTTTAAATTTATAAGAAATATATTGAGAGTCTAGAAAGGAAATGTGAGTTGAGGTGCCTCATATTGGAAGACATGGGGCAAGGTTGGTGGGACCTTCTTAGACTTCTAGTGTTTCTGTTCCCATGCTTTCCATTTGCCATAATAGGAAGGTTCAATCCAAGATTTATTTTCAATTCTGAAAATGTCTTTTGAATAAAAGAAATTACTGAGTAGACCATCACCTTTAATTATAAATCAAAATGAAGTTTATTTGTATTCTTTAATCTTCAGCCTCAGGGAATTAATGATTTAAAAAAAAAAGGAACCTGTTTCTGGTCTTAGTATTACCAGCAGGTGGCACTGTAATACATTCCTTCTATAGCTCTGAAGTAGTGTTTTAAGATCCTGTGGCTGTCTACAGAGTCTGACATGACAAGGAGTAACGACTTTTCCAGTCACTGTGCCGTGATTGGGCTAATGTTTGCACACATGCACTAAGCACCCTCCCCTAGCCCCTTCCCCTTTGTCCTGCACGATTATCTAGTTTGTGAGAGCTACTCAGATTATTACAGAACTACCTATAGATCTTTCTATTTTTCCCAAAGAAGGCGACTATTGAAGCCTAGCTCTAGTTACTCCTTTTCAGTTAGGTGTTCAGAAGGTTAAGGCAGGGAAAAGTTATGGGACTGGCAGATTTTACCTTTGGCATTCCCCCAGCCATTCAGATTTTAACATCCTTGCTTCTCTGGGATGAAGTGAGAGAGTAGCATTGACGTATATACACTACCAAATGTAAAATGGATGGCTAGTGGGAAGCTGCTGCATTGCACAAGGAGATCACCTCGATGCTTTGTGACCACCTAGAGGGATAGGATAGGGAGGGTGGGAGGCAAGCTCAAGAAGGAGGGGATATGGGGATATATGTATACCATATACCTGATTCACTTTGTTGTACAGCAGAAACTAACACACCATTGTAAAGCATTTATACTGTAATAAATATGTGAGAAAAAAAGAATTCCTTGCTTCTTTCTTGGACATCTAGCCCTCACCAAGGCTGAACAGTATCCAAAAGATTCACAACTTTTGTGACCTGTCTCTCCCTCTCGCCTTTAGTTATAACTACCTCGTTCTTTAATAGGCAATGGCTAGTTCATCTTTAAACCAACCTCGGCTGGTACATTGGGACACTGTTGAGCATTTGATGCTATTGGACATGCCTGCCTTTTTGACACTCTCTTCTCCTTTTGCTGAAGTGACACCACTTTATCCTGGGTCTTTCCATATCTTTCTTGCTACACTATTTCAGCCTCCATCATTACCTTGTTTTCCTCTGACTACCCCTAAAAAGTTGTGGGTTTTGCCAGCATTTTCCCTTAATGTTCCTTTTAAATACCACTTTATACTTTCCCTGAGTTTCTGCTCCCTTGTTATGAACTGTCCACTCAGTGCTTCTCAACACTGGCTGATTATTAGAATTACCTGGGGAGCTTTTAAAACATATTCTTATACAGGTCTCACCCCCAGAGATACTGATTTATTTAGGCTGGAGTGCAGTCCGGGCATCAGTAGTATTTTTTGTTTATTTTAACTTTGTGGCGATTCTAATTTGCAACCAGGGATAAGAACTCCAGACCTTTTTAGGCTTCTGGATTTAGCAGTCTAGTCTTTATGTCTCTTCCTGGTTACATGCACTACTTTCCTGCTAAATGTGTTCACTTGGTTGTCCCACAGGTACTCTGAACTCCAATTTCTTCAAAACTGAAATTTTAATCTCCGCCTTTTAAATTCCACCTTTCCACCTGTGTACCCTATCTTGGTTAAAATGGCATTATCATGTTTCTAAGCCAGAATATATGGTACACTCTCTAGGTCTTTCATAATTTTCATAGTAATTGTCAAATTCTACTAATTTTATTTCTAAAATATCTTCCAAATCTACCTAGTTCAGCCTTTCATTATTTTTCTCCTAAACACTATACAAGCCTCCTACCTGGTCTTCCTGTCTTTGGCTTCCGGTCCCTTCTACACTTGCCCATTTTCCATAATAACTTGCAGATGGTGTTTTTACTAGTTTGTTTGCTTTTAATTATAGATATGATCATGTCTTTCTCTTATGAAATAAAACTCCTTTGGCTCCCTACTGCATACAAGATAAAGTTTATGTGCCTTGTGGCATACAATCCATGGTATACAAGATCCTACTTAGTTTATTCTTTAATTCATTTGTTTATTCAATAATTAAATAGGTCGCATGCCCCTCCATGCACAAACCACCCTGGGTGGAAGAATTGGTTGAGCTATTTCAAGTTTTCTATAATCTTAATTTTTGTCTACTTACTCTATCAACTATTGGGAGAAAAGTCTTGAAACACCAATTATGATTATGAATTTGTCTATTTTTTTTCATTTAAAAAAACACTGTTCACTTTCCCATTCTGAGCATTTGCTCTTATGCTTTTCTTCACTTGTAAATTACTTCACACCTTCTCTGCCTTTTGATAATCCTACTCATCTTTGAAGAGCCATTCCAAATGTCATTTTCTCTGTGAAGGTTTCCCAGGATTGCCTCCACCCACCCACCTCTTACAGGCAGAATTAATTGTCCTTTTTCTATTCTCCTGTAGCAGTTTTTAAACCTCTATACTAGAAATGGTCATACTCAGATTTACTTATTTGTATGCCTGTCTGTTCCACCACATGTGTGAACTTTCCAAAAGCAAGAATTGTTTCTTTGAATTATCTGTATCTACAAGACTGCCTTGCGCATAATAGTTGACTTACAAACGTTTATTAGGTGACTGAATAAATGCTTATGAATTGCTGACAACCTAGCAGACTTGTGGAGTATGGTGACTGAAGCAGAAAGTTGGGCAACTTTGAGTTACTAAGTATTCCACCTCCCACAGTTTGGGATTGTGGCCAGAGCACAGCCTGCCTACCCTCAGTTCTGCCTTTTTGAGAAGGAGGATTTACTGTGGTTATCAGGGCTCTCTGCAGCTCCATCCTCATCCGCAGAGCCCACATTCACATAGACTTTAGTTTCTAATGAGCTTTCTATGTATAAACACCACTCACTTCGGCTCAATCTCCTCAAAATGCTCAGTGCCTTGACTTATTCCTGACTCACATGGTATGAACTAGCTAAGGACAGAGAGCCTGGGAGAGCAAGTAAGACTTGTAGGCTGGGAGAGGGCAGGCCAATTGCTTCTTTATTTTTCCTAGGAGAACATACCATCCACGTGGCATGGAATTACAAAGAGCCTCAAGAAAACGCTGTGTAAATGAATATCCAAAGTCATTCTCTGCAATACTTGCTGGGGATCCCATATTTAAACTTATGCCTTTACTGCAAAGTATTAGACAAAACAACAGCAATGGCAAGAACTGGCAATGTGCAGGTTTTAAACCCTTGTAGTGCAAACATTTTTGACAGTGTTTCCCCATCCACCCCCCTTACCCAGCATACCAAGTGGAATGACAATATAAAGGAACTAGACCCTCAATTGTCAGGGGAGTAGGAGGGCCTGATTTTATCAGCACGCTGCTATGTTGGTCAGGTCTAAGTTAGCCTTTTATAGAGCCTCTGTATCTCATCCTTCCTTTTTACTTTTCTTCAAAGCAAAGTCTTCCAGCTCTTTGAGCTCTTCCTCAGTCACTCTCTAATTTCTCCTTTGATATCAGACCCCAGACCTATTGTATATCTTTTCATTTTATTCAATCCCTACGTGTCATTCTCAAATCCTTTGTGTTTCACTTAACTGCCGCTTGGCCAAAGTTGCTACTAATTTCAGCTTGCTTCTTACTTAGAACTAATTCCGTTTTCTTCAAGAGCTGGCCAATTAGTGAGCAGATATCTAAAATCTGATTTTGAGTTTAAGAAATCTACTTTAGATCCTGATTAGAACTTCAATGTCATAAAAACGAAAACTGTACAGCAAAGGGGCCCTTAGGACATTTTTTTGTAAAATTGATTATCCAACCATGTTCCTTTCCCCCTTCGTTTTCTAGTTGTCCCTTTAAATTCTGGAGTAGAGCCTCTGCATGGCACTAAAGTGTGGTTCATCAACTCATCATGCTGATTAGAAAAAGGAACAGGAAGCACATCATTTATGGTGAATGTCATGACCAGGAAGTTAGAGCAAAAACATCCTTACAGGCTTTGACAGTTTGTTGCTAGAATGATATTTGTTTTTGCAGTTGTTTTTCAGTCAGAAGAGGGCCTTTCTATTTCCTTTTGCAGGGTCTGAACTCTGACCCCAGTGTTTAGAGGCCCAGGATATTAGGCTTCCCTCTTGCACATGCAAGAACAGGGAAGAGAATGAACACCTCTGTGTACTGGGTCATCTCACCTTCCTATTTTCTAACGTGATTTTAGAATTTTTACTTCTGTACTCGTATTCTCCACATTTTAAGATGGGGCTTCTCTTACCCTCTGACCTCTCAGGAGTTTTATTAGAAGGGATTTGTATCATCAGTTTCCTTGGATGATCCCCCTCACATTTACTTGGTGCCCTTTCTGTTGCTCTTTATTAAGAGCTTTAATGCCATTTTCACATTCTTGATTATATATGCTACTTTGAATGTCCATTCAGGAAGGTGATCAGATTTTTTTCCCGGAGAAAATGGAAGATGGATCTTTTGCATCACTTTGCATAAAATTAGCATGTTGATTTTATATAAACCCACAGGTTACAGTTTAATTTACATAACTTAGCATTTAAGAAGGTAAAGACCTTGTCAAGGAAAATGAAATAAATCAAGACAGCTGAAACCAAGTATATTCAAGCCATCAGAAAATGGGGTGGGCAAAGAGGAACTGTGGGGTAGAAACTTCTTATAGTTATCCTCACAAAATATTAATACAGTAAGGAACCAGAGAGGTTATCTAATCCAATCTCCCACCAGTGTAGGAATCCCTTCTAGAGTACACCACACAGACGATGATCCAGTTGACAGTTATACTTTCAGAACCAAGTGCCTAGTAAAGCAGTCTCTTTAATTTTGGAAAGCCTTTAATTGTTAGGAAGTTCAAATCTGCCCTTTTGTAAACTTCCACCAGTGGATCCTAGCTCTGCCTGCTGGAGTCTCACAGAATCAGTGTCATCTAGTGGATCTTAACTTAGGTCCATGGACAGGGCTTAAATGAACCCACAAACCCCCTGAAACTGTATGCAAAATTTTGTGTGGGGGTGTGAGTGAATGTATGCGTGTATTGATAGCTGTCATTAAATTTTCAAAGGGGGCATATCATTTTGAGAATATTTATAACAACCAGGGCTGGCTTCACAAGAATATGACTTGTACAGTTGCACAGGGCCTTATACTTAGAAGGGACCTGTGACCTTGACTTTTCATTTTACACCAGACTCCTCAAATTTTGGGGAACTACCCAATGACATGAAGCTTTAACAAATCACTAAAATTCCTACAAAATGAGACTTTGGATAATTCTACTTTCAGGAACCTATATCATCCTTCTATTTAGCTTCAGATCCTGCTTGTGTTTCCAGTTTATCTTCTTAATTTGGAGTGAAATGAGAGCACCCTCTGCTTCCTCTTTAAGTTCTGTCTAGTTTCTTACTTGCTCTATACCAAGGAGTCTTAACCTGGAATTCATTGTCATCTTAGAACTTATCTAATTTATCTGTATATAATATTTCAAACCTTGAAAACAGCTTAAGCACAAGGGTGGATTGAGTCTAACTGGAGAAAATTAACAACTTTCATTAACACTAGGAGAGTTCTTATCTTTTTCTATTTGGATATCTGGAATTTGAGCAGAGTGAGTTCTGTCAGAGCAAAAACATATTTTTAAAAGATAGTTCAGATGTATCCAATTTAATTTTATTTAGTTCTATCTTACCTTGCTCTATACAAAAGCTTTTAAACTTATCTCTTTTTCTTTTTTTATTGATCAGGGTCTTTCCCCCTCGAATGTAATACTCAATAAATTTAATATACTGTATTATGTATTCTCATACCAAATTATATGTTTAATTTATAACATCAAAATTAGAAAAGCTTAATTTAAAATTTTAATTGCATATTTTATTTCAGCATATCGTTAAAAGAAAGTTCACAACACATTAATAATTTTGTTGGAGGGGTGCACCAAGTATAGTTTCCCCTGAAGTTCACTAGGCAAATGTGTGATTGCTCCTTTGGTGACCTTGGTTTCTGCTGTGGAGGAAGGAAGGATGACTTGAAAGAGATGAGGTATTTTTGATGAAGAGTTGTTTTCTGCATTCAAAAAGGAATAGATGATTTAAGATTTAGGTTGACATTTGAAGAAATTTTCTTTTAAATTAAGAGAATCACGTTCACTATCTGTTAGAGATTCACTTACTTAAGGCAAGGCCTCAATCAGATGATATCATGAGGCTCCTTCAAATTCTAAGTTTGCACCCTTGGGCTTAAAATCCTACTTTCATGGTACACCAAGATTGGCATGGGCTTTTTTGCTGATTTGCCTTGCATCTTGGACTTTTAATCTTTTTTCTTAATTATGTGTCAGGCACATGTCCCTCTTGGGGAAGAATGAAGATGAAAGGAAAGATGTCCCTTGTTGAGTGGCCAGAATGACCATCCTTAAATATCTAAGTAGGCATTGTCATTTTCAACTTCATCATCTACAAGGCTATATAGTTATTTCAATTTTGTTGTCACTACTCAAAACAGTTTTACATCTCCTATTTGAGAATTCACTTCAGAACCCATGGCATGATAGAAATAACTCCAGTTTTGACCTAACCTTTGAGAGTGATTTGCTTCTTTAAAATAACCAACATAAATTGATCCACAAGCTGATCTTACTAACTAGATTAGTGTGGTAATGTGTTTTCAGTGAAAATCATGATATAAATGTAAAGCAATAGGGTGTTTCTTTGGTTTACAACCAAACTGGATATGGAGACACAATTAAGAAAGAATTTTTTTTTAAATTATAATAGAGCCTAAAACAGTGCTAGTAGGTAGAATAGATGGCTGGTGACTACTTTGGTGACAAGGAAATTTAAAATTCAAACTAGTCTCATTATTATATCATATATATAGTAAATTAACAAAATAGTGTCATAGAATCATGGAGAATTAGCTCTTGAAATCCCTTAGAGATCCCTTTGTCTAATGCCCTCATCCCCACCTCTATCATTCTCATATTTATATTTCAACTGAAATGTCATTCCAAGAAGACTGTCGCTGCACTCCCAAGAATAGCTTAGTTTCCCTAGTGCCTGGTCAGGGCCTAATAAGTAGTAGGCACTCAATAAATATTCATTGAATGAATGAGTAGATGAATATATTTAGGGGACTGGAAGACCCTGCCAGAAATTACAGTGTCTCAAAGTTACTATCATAAATGTTAATAATTATTCAAAACTCTGGGGCAGGGGAGGGGAAGTAAACTGGTTATTTGAGCATTCTGATTGTTGAGATTTCAGTTAAATGAGAGTTTCCCATAAATAAATATATAAAGATTGTCCTAGCTCTTCAGATATTAAAAAGGGTTCTTCTTTTTTAAGGCCGTCTTTGCAATTTGAACGTAATTCAAATGTGACTGCTTCTTGCTCTTGTTAACTGCTAATTTGCCGAGTACTGTGTGGAATTGTTTGGCTTGGTATTTTGCTTCTCTAAGGAGCTAACCATTCTCTGGTAAGAAGAGATCAGATCCATAGAAAAGAAATACTCTGCTGCTTATCCATCTTTCTCCTGAAGTGCACCTCACCCCCTTGGGATCTGTACTTTCCATATGCTGCCTCAGTGCACAATCCTCCCCGCTTTCCTCCCTTCCCAGGATAGCCATACCCATGGGACAGAGACCTGAACTACCTTGGCCATGCATGAAGAACTCATACAGGGTCAGATGCTACATGAGGAATCTGGACACCTGGATTCTAATCCTTGAAGTGTTACATTCTAGGAGGCTGTTTTTAAGTCACTTTTCTTCTCTGAGCCTTAGTGTTCTCATCTAAAAAATAATGAGGGGTTTGGGCTAGATCAAAACTGTTTTCAAATTATGTTTTGTGCATGCCTCTGGGTTCATTGGAGTTTCTTCAGAGGCTGATATGGGGGTTGGGGAGAGAGGCAGAATGAGCAGGGCCTTTGGGTTCACTCACTTCAGCCACAGCATCTTCACTTTTATTTGTTTGATATGCTGTGCTTCCCTGAAAGAATTTGTTTGAAAGCTATATTCACTGACATTGTGAGAGCACAGAGTAGATGTAATTTAGTCATGAAGGTGGTTGAAATGACTCTACCTACCGTTTCATGGTCCAATATTACTGGCTTTTGGTGTTGCTTATTGAATTGACCATGTGACAATCTGATCAATTGCTATAAGGGCCTATCTTGTTGACCACCTGGCTGCGGATCAACTCAGCAGTAGTGTTAGGTTAAAGATGTGGAAATCATGAGGACCAGTGGTAGAAAAGGATGGTTTTCCTTCTTGTGGAGATTGTGGTAGCAGATAAACAGTTCTAGACAGGACTATGTGGAGTTCTATTAATATACCTTTTTCCCCTCTACAACTCCCTCCCAAAGCCTAGAGCCAGACTTCCTATAAATGATTGCTTGCCTATAGACTGAAAGCTAAACGGATCCAAATAACAGAGTCACCCCCAGAGTGTACATTTTATCATTTTATTATCTCTCATCCTTTCAAACCCAGTCGATACTTAGCTATAAGAAGCACGATTTGTGCTCCTAATAGGTTGACAGGAAGACATATAGTACTCTAGAGATGGACCAGAAAAGGGGAAAATACATTGTAATCTGAAAAGTGTGTTTTATTTGCAGGTACTCACTGATCTGTGGTTCAAAGTGTGATGGGTTTTCAGTGGAAATGCCCTGCTTTTTTCCCTCAGATTTTGTTATTACTATTTAGCCCTAACTGTGTGTAGCATTTTCTATTTGCCCACTGGTTAGGGGTCATGTGAATGGTCACTGCTTTTATTCCAGCTTCACAGATGAGGAGCTAGAGGTTCAAGGAAAATCTAGTGAGTTGGCCCAAGGTCACATGATAAATCGATGGCAGAGGTGAGGGTTACCAGCATCAAGTTTCCACAAGCTCTCACAAATGTCATTGGTTCCACTACTTCTGCAGGGACACTGGACAGTGCTAATAAAGCCTTCCACTGAGCTTCTTGGAGGCTTTTACTAGAAAATGCCAAAGTGTGGGGCTTCCCTGGTGGTGCAGTGCTTAAGAATCCGCCTGCCAACCCACGGGACACGGGTTCGAGCCCTGGTCTGCGAAGATCCCACATGCCGTGGAGCAACTAAGCCCGTGCACCACAACTACTGAGCCTGCGCTCTAGAGTCCATGAGCCACAACTACTGAGCTGCACAGCCCCCATGCTCTGCAACAGGAGAAGCCACTGCAATGAGAAGCCCGCACACCGCAATAAGAGTAGCCCCCACTTGCCGCAACTAGAGAAAGTCTGCACGCAGCAACAAAGGCCCAACTCAGCCCAAAATAAATAAATAAATAAATTAATTAATTAATTAACAATAAAATGCCAAAGTGTGGCTGGTGCCAGGCTGTGCCTGATCTTTAGGGTCATCTGAAGAGCTCCCTCTGGCTTAGACTTATGGGAACAAAGCAGCAAATGCTTCAGACTTCTTGTTGGAAACTTGCAGGAGGGAATGATTGGCCGTGCAGCTACTGTGGCATTGTTTATTTATAAAGCATTAAAAGTTGGATGTCAAGACATGATAGACTTACCAAAACATTGCTTTATTTTGTTTTGCTTTAATGAAATGTATCTTGGGTAGATACATATAGGGGGTAGATTGCACTCAGAGTTCACCTGACAGTGCAGCTTCCACGCTCTTATTTTCCCAAAAAACTAGGGCAGCACTGTGTTTGGAGTTATAGATTCTTAGTTTGGGCAACCAGTATAGCTTCTGTATTTCCCTTCAGCTTGAAGATCAGCATTCTTTGGCTCAAAAACATTTAAAACCATTTTAAAATGGTTTAAAGACCTAAATGTCAGACATGACACCATAAAACTCCTAGACGAGAACATAGGCGAAGCATTCATTGACATAAATCACAACAGTATTTTCTTAGATCAGTTGCCCAAGGAAAAAGAAATAAAAGCCAAAATAAACAAATGGGACCTAATCAAACTTAAAAGTTTTTGCACAGGAGAGGAAACCACCAACCACAAGAAAAGACAACCTACGGAATGTGAGAAAATATTTGCAAACGACACAACCAACATGGGGTTAATATTCAAAATATACAAACAGCTCACAGAACTCAATATCAAAAAAACAACCCAAGCAAAAAATGGGTAGAAGACCTAAATAGACATTTTTACAAAGAAGATATACAGATGGCTAACAGGCATATGAAACGATACTCAACATTGCTAATTATTAGAGAAATGCAAATCAAAACTACAATGAGGTACCACCTCACACCAGTCAGAATGGCCATCATTAAAAAGTCGACAAATAATAAATGCTGGAGAGGGTGTGAAGAAAAAGGAGCCCTCCTACACTGTTGGTGGGAATGTAAATTGGTGCAGCTACTATGGAGAACAGTATGGAGGTTCCTTAAAAAGCTAAAAATAGAACTACCATGTGACCCAGCAATCCTACTCCTGGGCATATATCTGGAAAGACTGAAAACTCTGACTTGAGAAGACACCTGTACTCCAGTGTTCGTAGCGGCACTATTTACAATAGCCAACACATGGAAGCAAACTAAGTATCCATCAACAGAGGAATGGATAAAGAAGATGTGGTGTGTGTATATAGTGTGTGTATGTATGTGTGTGTGTGTGTATACACACACACACACACACACATACATACACACACAATGGAATATTACTTAGCCACAAATAAGAATGAAATATTGCCATTTGTAGCTATGTGGATAGACTTAGAGAATACTATACTTAGTGAAGTCAAAGACAAATACTAAATGATACCACTTATATGTAGAATCTAAAAAATAATACAAATGAATCTATATATCAATACAAAATAGAAACAGACTCATAGACATAGGAAACAAACTAGTGGTTACCAGAGGGGAGAAGGAAGGAGGGAGGGAGAAATTAAGATTATGGGATTAACAGGTACAAACTACTATGTATGAAATAGATAAACAACAAGGACCTACTATATAGCACAGGAAATTATATTAAAATTATATTAAATATCTTGTAATAACCTATAATAGAAAAGAATCTGGAAAAACAATCATTTTGCTGTATACCTGAAACTAACACAATATTGTAACTCAACTCCACTTCAATAAGAAACATTTTAAAGTGAGCAGAATGAGAGAGCAGAAGGAAGGCAAACTCAGAGAGAAATTGTATAACTGGTTAATAATTGCTGTATGGAATTGAAGCTTCTACCTTTATTTTTTCAATAAGTATAAATTAAACACTCACTTGTTTTAAACACATACAAGAGGTAATAATCCCTTCTGATTCCTTTAACTGACAGAAACAGAGTAACCTTGAAACTCTACTCAAACATTATCCCCAATCCTCCTCTTTCAAGAAGACTTCCATGACTAATTGAGCCATAGGAAATTATTCCTGTTCCGTTTCATATTAATCATTAAAACTTGTTCTCTGCTTGCTGTAAAATAGGCTTTTATTCATTTGCACATGTACAATATACATGCATTGTTTATCTCTGATGAGGCACCTGTTCAGCTAAGTTAGGTAACTAGTTAGGAAGAGGTAATAGAAAGCAGCCTTGCTCTGAAGCCATACCCATCCGGGTTTAACTCCAATATATGCAATAGGTAACTGTGAAACCCTGGGTACATTACTAAATCGCCAGTGTTTTGTCTGTAAAATAATCTGTTGTGCAGGAATTACTGTAAGAATTGGAGAAGATATGTAGAAAGAGCACTTAGCCAGGCCTTGGCATATTATGCTTGATGTTTAATAGATGGCAGTTATATTGTTGTTGCTGCTGCTGTTATATTCCTTATCAAATTTTTCTTAGTCATTATAAACAAAATGGAAGTGACAGCAGTCCCAAGGATGGGGCTTTGGTTTTGCTTTTCTGGACAGAGAAAACATTTTGTATATTTAAGTTTAAAGGGTAGCACTAGGCAGTAGATTTGATGATTTCTCTCATTTCACTTCTCTCCTTTTCCATAAATAGTGGTCACCTGTAGTTTTCAGTGTGTAGGGTGTCATGAAATAGTCACATCATTTCATGGAAGATTATGTACACAGAGGAGTAAGATGTAACTGAGCATACATATACATACTGGCCTTATTTTTCATTCTTGGCAAGTAGAGGTCTTTAATGTGTAACTTGAAAGCTTATTAAATTTTGTGTAGGATATTAGGAAATGCCTTTTAAAAATACTTTAGTTTTATATTTTTAAAAATTGAGGTATAACTGACATACAACCATATGTTAGTTTCAGGCATAAAACACAGTCATTCAATATTTGTATATACTGATAAATGATCACCACAATAAGTCCACTTGACATCTATCACCATACATAGTTAAGGAATTTTTCTTGTGATGAGAACTTTTAAGATCCACCCTATTAGCAATTTTCAAATATGCAGTACAGTAGTTAATTATAGTTGCCATGTTTTATATTATATCCTCATAGTTCATTCATTTTATAAATAAAAGTTTGTGCTTTTTGACTCCCTTCAATCCTTTAAAAAGAGATAAGAGAAGGTACGTTTTGTTTTGGCATCAAAACATCACTTTGCTGTACACCTGAAACTAACAGAACATTGTAAATCAAGTATACTTTAATATAAAATAAAAATTAAAAATAGATTTCCATTTCTGCCTTCCCTTTTCAACCTGATTTAAAAAAAAATTCTGTAATAAGGGCATCCCACTTAAAAACTTGTTGATATCAAAGGAACTGGAAGTTTGTTTGAATATTTTAGAATTTGTTTGCTTGCTCAGAGCTTCAAGCACTCATGGCCTCGAGTTTCCTGGGGAGGGCAGAACCACTAAGTAGATAGGGCCCAGGTAGCTAAGGTTCCTGGTCAGCTCCCTGGAGAAGGTAGC
The DNA here is from genome assembly GCF_000442215.2 of Lipotes vexillifer. Lineage (NCBI taxonomy): Eukaryota > Metazoa > Chordata > Mammalia > Artiodactyla > Lipotidae > Lipotes > Lipotes vexillifer. The sequence continues at coordinate 748,984 of NW_006779357.1, read as the reverse complement.
ACTGTGCAGAAGGTGTGGTCTGGTCTTTCAGGCACCCCCCAACCCTTTATCTCTGACAGTTCCTCTGTTCATACTGAGGATGGAGCCCTGCCAGATGACATAAAACCCGCTTCCAGAGTTGCTGATCAAGCAAGGCAGAACTGAACAGTTGGGTCTGGGCTCTCCCAACACAAAAACCAAAGTTCTCAAGGAGTTAGAGAAATAAACTGATGCTTCTTAAAGCTGGTCCTGGATGTTATGACTTGTTTCTGGAAGCAAAGAAATAACAATTCCAACAACAACTACCAGAACAAACCCATTCAGTGTTTACTGTGTGCCAGATCCTATGCTGGGCACTTGACACATAGGATTTCCTTTAAATTCTCACAACAACCCTCTAATATGTGTTACATGAAGCAATAGATTCTATGGCCAAAATGTTTGAAAACACTGGGTAAAAGTAGTTAAAGGGTTTTTTTAACTGCAGGACTTATCAGGGACTTTAATATAATAGTTAGTGTTATGAACTCCAAGCAGGACTTAGAGTATGCTGCTTTCCCAATTGTGTTGGAGCACGGAAACTTTCTTTTTCCAAAGGTCATCTGGAGAGATGGAACTCCATTTGGGATGTGCTGTACTATGCGTTTCTTGTGGAATCCATGCTTATTATCCTTGGAAATTGGACTATGTTCTGTCTTTGCCCTGGCGTTGTCTTGTCGCTAAGTAACCCACACGACCTAATCTTTAAAAACCTGTGAGTTTACATCTGTTCCATGGAAAACTGCATGGATGCCCCTAATCTACCCAAGTCCAAGCAACAATTGTCCTTTAACTGGACTATTGTAGTAGCCTCTTAAGTGGTCTTGCAGTTCCCCTCCTTATGTTCTTCTGGATCACTGTCCATGCTATAGCCAGTTACCCTAAACAAACATTCGAACAGCAAACAAAATAACATTGCACTACTATCTTACCAAAAATACTTTAAAACTTCCAAACATACTCAGAATAAAATTCTAACACCTTACTAAGGCCTGTAAAGCTGGGCATGGCCTTAACCCTGCCAGTCTCTACAGCCTCACTGCTTACCATTCTCCCCCCACAGGCTCCCTCTGCTCCAGCCAGGTTGTCAATTCTTCTGGTGTTCAGGTTACTTCCTCCTCAGGGAGCACTCTCTTCCCTCTGTCTAGAATGTCCTTTCAGAGGACATTCTGTACTACTCCTACTCACCTATCATCTCTTTGCTTAAATGCTGCTTCCTCACTAACCACTCCAAAACTTAGGGGCGCTCAGTTTTTCTGGGTTAGATGAAGTTAAAGGGGTTTCTTTACATTAGGATTCATCAGAACCTTTGCTATGTTATCATGTATTTTGAACTTCAAGAGAGGCACAAAATACCCTGTTCTTTTCCTCAGATCACTTATCACAATGTTTGGCTAATGGCTATCTCCCCACTAGACTCTGGGTTTTATGAGAGCGGAGACTATGTCTGTTCACCGGTGCACCCCAATGCTTAATGCAGTGCCTGACACATGTTAGGAGTTCAGCAAATGTTTGCTGAATGAAGAAATGAAAATTCATCTTTATGCTGCTGGTCTGATATTTTGTAGTGGGCCTGCTGCTGAATGATTTAATATTATTGATATAATCTCTTCCTACTGAAGATTTTTCCTTATTATTTAAGGCTTTTGAAGGAAAACCTAGAATTAGATTCAGCAATGATTGGTAGCAATTGAGTATTAGTGATAGCAATACTTGGCTTTTATATTTTTTAATTAATAACCTTTAAAATTATTTAATATTTACTATTTTAACATTTTTTAAATTTTATTTTATTTATTTATTTTTGGCTGCATTGGATCTTTGCTGCTGCGTGTGGGCATTCTCTAGTTGTGGCGAGCAGGGGCTACTCTTCGTTGCGGTTCACAGGTGTCTCATTGTGGTGGCTTCTCTTTTTGCGGAGCACGGGCTCTAGGCACGTGGGCTTCAGTGGTTGTGGTGCATGGGCTCAGTAGTTGTGGCTCGCGGGCTCTAGAGCTCAGACTCAGTCAGTGGTTGTGGCACACGGGCTTAGTTGCTCCAGAGCATGTGGGATCTTTCCAGACCAGGGCTCGAACCTGTGTCTCCCCTGCATTGGCAGGTGGATTCTTAACTACTGCACTGCCAGGGAAGCCCTGGTATTTTATCATTTTATGTAATATTCTTTATACTTACCTTTTTAATAATTAAAATAATTCTTTAAAACTTAGCCTTAGCTTTAAACATTTTCAAGTTCTAGTTCAAAGTAAAATAACAAAGCAAAATAATGCACTACAACATTTGTTTCCCAATTAGCCATACCTGTGGGAAGCCTTCCTTAGGCCGTGAAATCCAAGCCCCATGTGAGCCTGGTAGCATCTGACCTTCAGAGTAGGTCTGAGGACCCTGAAAAAAGGAAATGTCTTTGTGAATGCCAAGCCTGCAAATCAAAAAACCACAGCATGAGTACATAGTAAATACTGTGTGTTGGCAGGTTTTTATGTAAGAAGATGGTGGCGTTACACACGTTCTTTGATCTGATCCTCCTTGTGACATGTGGAACACGTTTTCATTGCTCCCAAGCAGGATTACAATTTTGCCTGTGATCTGTGTCACAAAACAGTTGACTGGACCCTGTGACAAAGGAAATCATGACTTGGGGTGCATTAACTAGGCTCTTAAAACAAGTGAGGCACTTGCTTGCCTAATTCTCTAAGTCCTCTGGGCCTGGGAGAGGCCTGGTCCAGGTAGAGCTAGCAGAAAGACAGATCACAGTGTACAGCCTCCAAATTCACTTCTTGGTAATTGGATAAGGCAAGCCATCTAGTGTTATTTCTTTGAGAAGGCCCATTCCTAGAAGAGTGTACCATCCAAAAAATGGGTGGAAAGAGGCAGACAGGGAGGTTATTGGTGCTTGTTGCCTACTACTAGGTACATCTAAGTGCTATAGCACTGCCGGTACAGCTTGTGTTGAGTTTCTGTGCCATGTCTCAGTTTCACTGGCAAGCAGGCTTCAACAGGATTTGCTCAAGACTCATTAATAGATTACTCGCACTAACAAGAGGAAGATTCAACCTAATGAGAGAATGTGCCTTATTAATGGCTTGGAAATTAAGCAGTCTCCATCTAACTAATCAATGGTAAGTGACTGACCTTCGTGGAGGCTACAGCTCATTAGTAGAATACACACAGATGGTAATGTGCTCAAAGGTATTTAAAATATATGTGAAAAGAACTACATTAATAAGACAAACCTATCCCAGCTGTCCATGACTTGGCTCTTGTTCCCTATGCTATCTGTATGTAATTTGGTATATTTATTTATGAGAATGAATTTGTCTTATAATGTCTACACTTTTCAAATTTCCATGTAGATAACAGATTATGATCAACTTTCACAATAATCTTCTTTCATGAAAAAAGGCTATAGGAAGAATCGACTCATAATAACAGCTTTGTTTATTCAGTAACTCATTTATCCAAGGATAATTGCCTTGAGGGAGAAATGGATTCTAAGCCTAATGTAATAAATGTTTATTTGGAATTGTATTTGACTGTTTCTTCTTTTTCTTTCTTGTTAAATGCTTTCTCAAATGTGATCTGTTAATAATTATTCCAGTATCTCCAAGGACCTTCCTGACGGTGTTCATACTGAAATGTTCCATAAATACGCTTGTTTCTCTGACAGCAAGCCAGTAGTGACATCAGAGATGGCATGACTTTACTTCAAATAGGACAGTGTATACGGCAGCCAATTCACTAGCTCTATTCTTACCCCATACTTGCCAAGCTACTGCAAAAACCCAAGTGGTAATGCATAGGTGATTTTTAAATCTTGCATTTCTTTTATTTCACTCAGCCAATCTGTCTCTCTTAAGAAGCACCTTGAAGACTGCAGTGAGTTTTAATGACATCATACTGTCATGTCTTTTCTTCACCTTGCTCATGCTTTAAGATGTCCTTTTCTTGTCATCTCCCTCCTCAGAAATCCCTGGTTCTGGCATCTTCAGTGAAAACAGCCAGATAAAGTGTTTATCAATTCTTAAGGCTTCCTTTAGTTTTATTTATATAAGAAGCTCCCTAAGGGGAAAACCTTTATTTCTTATGTGGTGAAGTGCAACATTTGCTCACAGGTCTCTACCTCTGATGAATCGAATTAGGAAATGTGTATTGGAGTAGAGCCAAATACTGACAGGAAGACATCCAGACAGCATGCTTTCCAAGCCTTTTGCTTGGGAGAGTAGTGCTGTGACAATACAGTGGCCCCAGGTCACTGGTAATTGGTGAAGGTCCAGAGGTGGAGGGATTTAAAAGTCTGAAAAGCAAAGTGTGAGAATGGAGGTTGGCTCTTTTGCATATTTCCCAACCAAGACTGGTAGATTGTAAGATATGCAGTCAGTAGTGGTCCAGCATGTTCACGAGCTGTTAATTAATAAGGCTGAAAAATGAGATAAGCCATTTTAACAGAGTTCTACAGTGGTCTCCATGTGCATCACATTTCTTAAAGCAGACACTGTCTTTTGCCACCTCAGGGCCTGGCTTCTCCATGAAGCTTTCTTCTGCTAATCACTCCTTGTTAGTCTTTATTTTCTATCATCCTCGACTAGAGCTAATCAATATGGGAAAATGATACTGATTAGGCTCTGGGATTTCTTTAAGGCTCTACCATGTTTGGTGCTCAGTGTCACCTCCATGGCGAAAATAGGCTCATTTATACTTCAGATACATGGCCATTTTGGTTAAACTCCAAGGGCCTTAGTCTGTTTATTTGTTAGAATTTTGCTAGCTTATTATTAGGTGACAGACAAGACAAATGAGTATAATCTATGGGTAAATTTACAAATTTTAGTAACATTTCTCTCTGTTAAGTTTTGACCTTAGTAAGACAACAGGGACCTTTATACAATAAATCAGTCCATACAATTTGTTTTAGCTTTACAGACAGAGGAAGCTATAGTGAGCATTTTCTCTCAAAACCAAAATGAATTGTAGACATCTCTAGTGAGTCTCTAGAAAGGAATTAGGTTTGGCCAGTGAGAGTTGAAACAAGGACACCATTGCTATGCTCTGAGACCCTGAATTCTGTTTCAAAATAGATAAGACAAGACTGGGTCTTGGCCCCTGTCTTTTTGGGTTTTTTTTTTAGTAGTGGTCAGTGTGAGTCACCTATCTCTGAATGGTAATAATACATTGAGGAACCAGAAACATTCATCTGGACAGAATAAGGAACCAAACAGCTAGGTCTTCTCAAGTACCAGATGACCCTATTTTACAGAAAAGGAAACCAATGCCTAGTTAGACAAAGCAGCTGGGTGAGGGCCACTCCACAAGGTAGCAGTGGAATCTTGCTGGTGTATTATTCATTAGAACATTACTATCCTGAAGACCTATTAATATTATCTTATTCCTTGCCTTAGAGGAAGTCTTTTGAATGTTCCCTTAGTTTCCCCTTTATAAAGATGGGACAAAGGACATTAATTTATTCACTAATCCATTTGGCAAGAATAGGCACTGAAAAGACAGGGATAAATAAGATGTAGTCCATATCTGGAGATAGGCATTATCTTTTACTATAGGAGAGATACACACAGACAAACTACAATAAAATTCAGTTAGAGATAAAATTGATTTTAAAACAAAATGCTGTAGGAGGATTGCATTGTTTAAGTTCAGGCAGAGTTTTCCAGATGCTTTTGAATCCTTTAAAGAAATATGTAGGGAGCTTATGCATCTGTATATATATCCTAAAACTTTTTGAAAATTGCATATAAATGTAGTTCACTTCTATTTCATCATCATCCAATGTCGAGTGTGAATGTGTCTCTGCCATTGAATATGTGGTAGGAAACAACTGAACCATTTGAAAAATTGGCAAGGTTGTCTAGACGCTTTTTAATATCTCATTACTTTGTGCCTTTCCTCATCCTGTTGCTCCTACTTGGAACCTTCTTTCTTCTTCTCTACACATCAGGTTATTTTTCAAGGTCCCATTTGAGGGGCCAGTGGGTTTGCATTTAGGCTGTCTGTAGGAGGACTTAAATGCACATAGGACATTAGATACTTAAATAACCCTCATTCTAAAACTACTTGTCAGGTACTAGCCATTACTCAGGGGTTTGCTGCATATTGGGTCACCTTTATTGAGGAGCATATGCAGAAAGGGATTGACACATGGTGATAACTTGGCTGGAATAAAGCACACAGATGTGTGAACTCTTCTTTAATCAAATATTTAAATTCCCTATATTCAGAGAATTCACTTTGGTTTTGAGAAGAACCTTGTAGCAGAAATGAATCCAGGTTGTCCTTTTACTGGGGAAAATTTCATTTTTTCAAAAAGTTAACTAAGACATAGAACATTCACCCATTTAGTTTTTAGGGTTGAAATTTGGGCACCATTCTTTTCCTGCTTTAGCTCTGCCTTGATAGTGCAGCTCCCTTAATGTTAGGGCAGCCTCCATATGTCCTAATTAAGTGGCCAAAACTTGGCTTCTGTGGATTGTTTCTGTAATGCAGGCAGTAATGGCTCATAATGACTCTGAAAGAACTCTCTAGCCAGTCTTGCCAAAACTAAAATTGTATTTCATTTTTTATATCCCCAACTGTTCTTGCCCTATTGGGGATATTAAATGTATTTGCAATTGGGAGGAACTTCATATGCAGCTCTGTGGAAAAGATAACACTGCTGTTTATGATTTTATAATCCCTGTGTGGCCAAGTCATGCATATCAAGGGCATATATGCATGCACACTTGACAGAACCTGTGATTCTTGCAAGCCTTCCCTTTGATCCTCAGAATTTGTCAGTAAGAAATTGGTGAAAAGTGCCTCTTCACCCTTATTTGGAAGCAGAATTCTTTGATCTCTTTGGACTGTGATTAACACCTGTGGATTTAGAGACACCACCTCCCAGCAGGTAGTATAAAAAGGGCACAGGGCCAATACACCCAATGATCACTAGTCCCGTTTGATAAGACTTATTAAATACTCTGGTCTAGAATTTAAGTATTTTGCCATTATGGACTATTCTGTACAATCTAATTGATGTCTCCGCTTACCTTTCTAGACCTAAGATAGCTTCTGCATCTTTCTTGGCCTGCTGGACACAGTCCAAGTTCCTTCTAGTCAGCCACATTTCAGTTCTGTTCATTCCCTGAAGAACGTTTTAAGGATGCGAGGAGATTTTGAATATCCAGGAATGAGAGGGATGATGAATGCAGTAAGGACCGTGAGAAGGCAGAAGGGAATGGAATCCAGAGCCCAGGAGGGAGGACTAAAAAGAGTAGAGACATTGCTTTCATCATGACAGTAGGAAGGAGAAAAATTTGAGGGCAGACACAGATTAGGCTAGTTTCAGTGACTGGAAGTTGAAGTGGCTTCCCTTTTGTAAGTTAAAGTGGAGGTAAGGTTAGTCGGCTGAGAGAGAGGGGGAAATGGAAAAATAGAGCTTGAGAAAGTAGATAAAATTTGGAATAGACACTGCTTGCACAGTCTCTTTCCC
>NW_006779357.1:728869-741404 GCF_000442215.2 Lipotes vexillifer | reverse complement strand
TCCCTAAACCAGTTGTTTCTATCAGCAGGGGCTAGACCAGCAACACTGAAACTGTTCTGCCGTGCAGTGATCATATTAAAAAGCCTGCAAACTTCATCTGTAAACTACTTTAATGAGCAGCTCTCTGCATCCTTTTTTATCCTATAATAATATGGGTTGGTGCCATTACAAACTGTGTCTAGCCTTAGTTGAGCTCTCAATGTCACCCAACAATCCATCATTTGGCTCTTGATCTGCTGCTTCTGCCATTATATGGTCTTCCACACTCAAGAAATACCTTAGGTGGTAATATTTGGGCTTGAAGGTCTGCAATGAGATGATTCTTTTGCTTGGAAGGCATGGCAGGGACCTAGCTTATGTGACCATTGACTATGCTTTAATGCTAATTGGCAAAAAGGCATGACTCTTTCTGGACTTTCTTGAATATAATCTGAGGGAATATAGTCTTGAGCCCCATGTGAAGAAAGTCTCCCTAGTCTGGATTTCCTTGTCCTGTGTGTGTGTGTGTGTGTGTGTGTGTGTGTGTGTGTGTGTGTTTCTGTAGTATTCCTATGAATGCTGTCAGCTGAGGAACTAGAATCTTCTATCATAACAGCTGTGCTCATGCGTGACTAATGATATATATGAAATGGGTGTGTGTGTGTGTGTGTGTGTGTGTGTATATATATATATATGAAATGGGTGTCTCAAGGGAAGACATTGATCTGAAAAAGTGGTAGACTTTGGGACTAGAAGATTTGTGATAGATCTAATGTGTGGTCCAGCATCAGAACCATGGTGTGGCTAGCAGCCAGGTGGACCAGGTAGATACATCCGGTGAGATGAAAACCTCTTTTCAGAATAAGGGTGTCATATTGAGCTGAAGTATCTGAAGGACAGGCATGCAAGGATAATAATAATTCGAGGTTGCTCTGTTTCAGGCACTGCTCTCAGTACTTTATCTGTATTAACTCGTTTAACCCTCCCGACAGCCCTATGAAGTGGGTACTGCTTTTATCCACTGAGAAGTGGGGAGTTTAAGTAATCTGCCCAGAGTTACAGAGCTAATTAATGAGAGAGTTAGATTTAAAACCCAGGCACTTAATTGTAAAGACAGCAAAGTAATTATCATCTCTGTTTTGAAAACAGAGAGAGGTTTAGTAAGGTGCCTAAGGTTAAACAGCTAGTGTAACTAATTTGTTGAAGAACACAGATGCTCTGTCTCTAAGGTATTGTTTTGTTACTACACCCTTGGTACTCAAAGTATCAACAACACTGGCATCACTTGGGAACTTGATGGAAATGCAGACTTTTAGGACCCTTCCCAGACTTGCTGAATCTGAATCTGTATTGGTATGAACATTAAAATTTGAGAAAAATGGTCTATACATCATTGCCACCAATTCACGGGACACTTAAGGTGCAAGCAGCATTAGCCAAAGGCAGAAACTATATCCCAATTTTCTGTCAAAGAAAGGGTGGGGTTGGAAACTTAAAGGTTTTGAATAGTAGGAAACAGGAGTTTGAATAGATGATCAGCAGTGGAAATGTTGTTTAGAGATAAGGAAATTGGCTTGTACAGGAACTGAAGTTCTCTGTAGTAACTTCACAGAAGAGGAACTGAGGTGTGTAGGCAGGGCAGGACCAGCAGCTATACCTCCTAGAGCTCATTTCATTTATTTGCCAGGGGCAGAGCTGATTCTAAAGTGGGCCTAACTTTGCAGTGATTCCAGCAGGAAAGGTTAAAAGATGGATTTGGCATACCCTCTAGTTGCCCTTTCAACTTCTCTGTCCTGAGGGATCACAGAATTCGTTGCTCTAAACTTGATATATGAATATCTGGATCTATAAAACAGCAAAAGTTATAGGTGTGGAAATCTAGATTTATGGACCATGTAACTAAATTATTTGTTGTGTTAGAGGATATATCATATGTTTCCTTTCAATAATGATCTCCCCTAACACATTTAAGACAGAATTAAATTTTCAGCACTGTTAATAGTGCAACCTGGTAGGAAGATACACAATATAAGTGAGACGTCCCTGCATGAGCCAGGATCATTTGCCTTAACAACTGTATAAAGTGATTTGAATGTTTCCTACATTGAGCATAAATAAGGTTTTGGTATATGCCGCCCTTTAAAAGACAAGAGAGGTGCTTTCTGGAGAACACACTCCTTTGTACTTTAGGCTTCCTTCAGTCTCACTATTTCACAGTTTCTTTTTCTTCATGGTTCATTGAACTGAACTTGTGACTTAAAGTGGTTTGCTGAACTGAGATTTATTGGAATTTGAGGAAGGAAACAGTGAAATAAAAAGACAGTTTAGTTATTTTTGTACAAGGCCTCCTAAGAAACATTTCACAAACCATATGGTGTCAGTTACCTCTGTGGCTTCATTTGTTCATCTAGGCACCCACCTACTCACCTACCCACTCATTCATTCCTTTAGCCAGTATCGTCAATAGTCACTTTGTTAGGATGGAGGATGCAACAGTGGACAAGACATAGTTCCTGCCCTCTTGGAGCTTCTAGTCTAGTGTGAGTTGCAGCCAAGTTAACCAGGCAGCTTCCAGTAGAGTGTGATTATCAGCTAGGATGATTGAACTCCAGGATTTCATGGGCGTATAGAAAAGGTGCTTATGACCCCAATCAGCTGCAATTCATACATAGAAAATGTATAAGCTATCAATACTTCTTGCTACATAAGAAATTACCCCCAAATGGTGTTTTAAACGATACACATTTATTATTGCCCAGTTTCTGTGGGCCAGGAACTGGGTTATGATATAGCTGGGTACTCTGTTTCAGGGTTTCTCATTGGCTGCAATCCAGGTGTTGGCCAGGCTGCAGTCATCTCAAGGCTTAACTGGGGAATGACCTACTTCTAAACTCACTCATGTGATTATTGGCAGAATTCAGTTCCTTATGGATTGTTGGATTGTGGGCATCAGTTCCTTGCTGGCTGTTGGCCAGAGGTCACCCTCAATTACTTGCCAAATAGGCTTTTTCATGGGGCAGCTGGCTTCATCAAAATGAGCAAGCAAGGGAGAAAGAGAGTGACAGGAAGACAGAATCATAGTCTTTTGTAAACTCATCTCAGAAATGACATCTCATCACTTTTGCCATATACTGCTCCTTAGAAACAAGTCACCAGGTCCAGCTGCACTCAAAGGGAGCAGCCAATACCCAAAGGAAGAGGAGAAGATTATGTAAGGATATGAATATCAGGAGGCAGGGATCATTGGGAGCCATTTTAAAAACTACCTATCACAGAAATGTTCTCTTGTGCAGAGATGTGAGTTGCAGCTTCTAAATGGCTCATTATTCTTGGTTTCATTCGTACACAAACTCAGAATTTGTCACAGGTTCCCCTGCCTCCAATCCATGGTATATTGTCATACGATTACCTGGGTTGACAAGAAAACAGCTCTAGTTGTTGAGTCCCTTCTCCCTTCCATCATCTCAATCATAATGGTTGGGAGGGTCAGGAAGACATCCTCAGAAAGAAAGAATATTTGAGCATGTGAAAATTTAGTGCCAGCTTTCATGGTATCTGTCCAAGATTCCTGGTTGGCCTGTTCTCTCAGACACCTGTTCTAATTAGGTTCTTTTGGTTGAAAATGGCTCACTCAAAGTAATGGATAATTTATAACGAGTATATTTGCCCATTGGTATCCAGAAAATGCATGATAACCAGGTCTCAGGAAGAGAGATATATTAGTTAAGGTAGGGGATATGCCACTATAAGGGACCCCAAAATAGAATGCCTTAATTAAGATAGAAATTGATCTCCAAGTTCTCTCTCTGTCTCCCTCTTTCCTTCTTCCTCTCTCACCCTCCCCTTCCCTTCCCTCCTTCCCTCCCTCCTCTTCTCTGTCATAACAGTACAGCTGGTTTAGGCTGACAGAGCATTTCTGCAGTTGTGCTCTATGAGATAGTTCAAGGATCCATTGTTTTTCCTACATCCTCTAGAGCACAGATTGATAAATTATGGCTGGCAGACCACATCTAGCCTGTTGCCTGCTTCTATAAATAAAGTTTTATTTGAACACAACCACCACCATTTGTTTACATATTATCTATGGCTGATTTTGCACTGCAACAGTGGAACGGAGTAGTTTTGACAGAGAGCTTGTGAGCCACAAAGACTAAACTATTTATCATCTGGCCCTTTTTACAAAAAGTGTGCCAACCCCTACTCTAGGGCATTGTCCTTTTGCATGGTTTCTGCTATCTTTTCATTCCAGATTATGGGAAAAGAAAGGAGCAAGTGTTCACAGGGAAGAATCTTATTTCAGGAAAGTGATGAGGAAGTTGTGTACATCACTTTTGCTCAAACTGTTGTTGAGAACTTAGTCACGTGGCCATACCTGGCAGTAAGGGAGGCTGGGAAATGTAGTCTTTAATTGGGTGGATTTGTGCTCAGATAGTACTCATGGCAAGAGGATAATGGGTACGGGAAACCACTATTAATCCTCATTTTTCAGTTGAATAATCTAAGGCATTGAGAGGTGAGTTTACGTCTTTAAGGCCACAGAGTTAGTAAGAACTATTTTCTGACATCAGCAGTGGAGCTGAGCTGCTAAAAGAACAAAAGCAGTAGGAGCATTGGGACACAGAGATTAGAACTAGAAGAGAATTCAGAATCCAAGGCAGTTTCAGAGATCTTAACATCAGGGTAGGTGGTTTTCAGAGGATCTACTTTCTTTCTCTTCTCGTGCAAACTGGCTTTCTCATTTACTTTGTATACCTTTTCTCTCTATCCCATGTTCTGCTTACTCATGTTTTTTCTTCATCACAGTTTTCTCTTGACCGTAATTTCCTCATGACCCTAGTTTTGCCTCATGGCATTTCCTGATTATCTTTTCAATCTCACCTCTCAAGGTTCTCTTTGTTCATTGCCTTGTTTTCAAAGCGTTATCTTGTTCACATTTCCAAAAGGGAGAATTAGATCAATCCACATTGTTTGTCACTAGAGTTTCTGGCCATTCTTGAAATGGCTACTTGGGGTCAGTAATTACCCTTGTTTTTGGCATCAGTGATTGAGGAGGATGGAGTCACTTGGTGTAAAATTTGGCTTTTTAGGGCTTTACCTTGTACAAAGGAGTAGGGACAGACAGATGGCAGGTTTACCATAACACTATCATCAGAAAAGCCACAGCTCCTCTTTGACACCTAATACTGCCCCCAGCTTTAACGTGCATCTTTTTATCTGTCGTAACTAAAGCTTGTCAGTCTGCTCTCATCTGTGAATGAGTCAAGTATCATCAGTGTTTGGCATTACTTATTTCTCAAAAACAATCCTTAGAAGTATGAAGATTCTCCTAGTGTTGATAGCAGCTGGCAGTTAGACTTTGTTGATGGACATGAACCTGTTGCTGAGTTTAGCATAATAGCGGGACTGAATATAGAAACTGTGCCTTTCTTAGAACTTCAAGAAAGTTGGCTTGGGCTTCCCTGGTGGCTCAGTGGTTGAGAGTCCGCCTGCCGATGCAGGGGACGCGGGTTCATGCCCTGGTCCGGGAGGATCCCACATGCCGCGGAGCGGCTGGGACTATGAGCCGTGGCCGCTGAGCCTGCGCGTCCGGAGCCTGTGCTCCGCAACGGGAGAGGCCACAACAGTGAGAGGCCCGCGTACCGCAAAAAAAAAAAAAAAAAAAAGTTGGCTTTATAACTTTTCATTTTGTTGCATTCATCTTATCTTTTCCCATAGTCACAACTTTCCTGTCAAAGCTCTCCTCCATTGTAGGAATGAATGATTACTGTGTGGCAGGCATTGTGCTGAATGCTTTACATATATTTATTTAATTCTTACACCAGTGCTGCATTGTAGGTACTAGTATTAGCTCCATTTTGCAGTTGAGGAAACTGAGGCACAGAAGTCAAGTGACTTCCCCCAAGTTACATACCTAGTAAGTAGCAAATCCAGGATTCAAGCTCAGGTGGTTTGATTTCAGAATGAGGTTGTTTGTATCCACATTTCATAAAACACTCCATATCCAAAACTGTCCAGTGACAGAGGTTGTAACTCTCTTTTCTTTGCCTTTTCTCCTCATGAACTACTTTTAAGAACGCTCCAAGAGCTGTGTATTTACCAGCTACTGATGTCTCTGGGAAAACTATCAAGGGTCCATCAAATAAACTTTTCATGTTAAAAATATTGAGTGGGGCTTCCCTGGTGGCGCAGTGGTTGAGAGTCCGCCTGCAGATGCAGGGCACACGGGTTTGTGCCCCAGTCCGGGAAGATCCCACATGCCGCGGAGCGGCTGGGCCCGTGAGCTATGGCTGCTGAGCCTGCGCGTCCGGAGCCTGTGCTCCGCAACGGGAGAGGCCACAACAGTGAGAGGCCTATGTACTGAAAAAAAAAAAAAAAAAATGTTGAGTGATATATTTTCATGATGAATTTAAAATTTTCCTATGGAACTGTGATGGTCCATTGGATAAATGAATGTGCCTCTAGAGTTGTCTAAATAAGTATTTTCAGTCTATCATAAACAGTCCACATTATCTTGGTAAATGTAGAGGGTTGATTTTTCTTAGTATGGGTTGATTGTACATCCACAAACAGTCCCAGGTAGTAATGTCTTTTGTGTGAGTAATATGGATTTTACCCCTTTTTAAAATACAGTCAGCTCCAGTTTCCTTGGATAGGGAGGGCTGACTGTACTATGCCATTTTATATAAGGGACTTAAGCGTCCATGGATTTTGGTATCTGTGGAGGGTCCTGGAACCAATCCCCCACAGATAGCAAGGGAGGGAATGCAGTGTTACATCAATATATGACTAATGTCAGAATGGCCTTTCCTGGGATAGGAATGCTAACAAAAATTTTCAAAAATATTTAAGCTACAAATGTAACAGTTGGTCTGTAAAATCTGCATGTACTCCTCCTTCCTATTTGCCCTCCCTTTATTTTACTTCTCTATTATTAGGTTATACTCAATCCCCCTTCAACACCAGGTTCACAATCCACCTCTAGGAATCCAGCCCCAATTAGCTACATCTAACCCATCACTCCCTTTCTATGTGCCCTCAGTACTTCTAGGTGTTCATACAGATATTTGCTTTTGCTGACATGTTTTCTGTAGCTGGTATTAATTCATCTCATGTGTGTTTGTTTTGTCACATTATATAGACTGAATTGTCTTCATGATGTCAGGAAGGGCCTTTGCAAACAGAAGGTGAGCAGTAAATAATGTTGACTGTCTGCTTTTACAGAACACAAACATCTGCTTGCTGCAGGTCAAGACTCAGAATTCCCGGTGAATACAGATTCTCTTAATAACAAAGACAAGCCAAAAAGAAGGAAAGTAAATTACTTACAGCTTCTACAACAAAAAAGCATAAAAGGAGACAAGAATAAAACAAAAGCAAAACTAAAAACCCTTTATTCAGCCGCATAGCACAGGGAGACCAGCTCTGTACTCTGTGACCACCTAGAGGGGTGGGATAGGGAGGGTGGAAGCGAGACGCAAGAGGGAGAGGGTATGGGGATATACATATACGTATAGCTGATTCACTTTATTATACAGCAGAAACTAACATAACAATGTAAAGCAATTATACTCCAATATAGATGTTAAAAAATTTAAAAAAATAATAAAAATAAAAACTTCACTATGTGATTATTTTCGGGTCCACTCTGATTTAGCCTAAGGCTATCCAAGAATATTTTTAAATAAAGGATAAAGTATTCCTACATTCATTTCTTGAAAAGAATATATGGAGATTTTGATGTGTTTGATTCCTTATTGAAGTTGCCATAATGATTTGTAGAAGGTGCTAGTGCACCATCCACTTACTTCTGTGGTCAGGTGATGGAGTGGCCAAGGAAGTGGTTTGTGTGTGTACCTGTGTGTGAGTGTGTGTGTGGGGTCTCTTTTCTTGTAACACTGAGCCCCCTTCTACTGAAATTTGTGTGATCCCTGATTTACCAGCAAAAACCTGTCACAAGGGTTTATCTGTATAAAAGAAAAAGCAAAGCCTTAGAATTGAAGCAAAGGAATTATGAGCTCATTGTTTGCTTGAACTCATAAGTTATAAAGGAAGTTTGGCAGGTCTGGATTTGGTATGATGGAGAAGTATTTTATAAGAGATCAATAAAATGTACAGGTATTTAATGGAAGACATGTGGGCAAGTGTTATCTAAATATGGAAGCTTTGAGGGGAATGTCCTGGTGATCATAGTTCTATGCTACTCCTGCTCCCAGCATCTGAAGAATTGACCTAACTACTTTCTAGCTCTAAGAAAGCTGCCTTAGTCTAGACATATCCTAAGGAGTCAGCTCTGCTGTGGTTTGTTCTTGCTCTCTTAAGACTATTTTAAATAAGGGTATCCAATGCCATCCTTCAAGCTTGTAGGTGTATCATTCAATCCACTATCAATAGGAAAGCTGTTTGTATAGTTTGTATGAGCAGCTGGGATTTTTTTTTTTTTCGGTATGTGGGCCTCTCACTGTTGTGGCCTCTCCCGTTGCGGAGCACAGGCTCTGGACGCGCAGGCTCAACGGCCATGGCTCACGGGCCTAGCCGCTCCGCGGCATGTGCTCTCAACCACTGCGCCACCAGGGAAGCCCTAGCTGGGATTTTTTGACCTTCTACTCTTTCTCATCTGGTCTCCTTTTTGGCAATACAACTCTATGCCTAGTCCTGTACCTACAGCTCATTGTGTGTTCCCTCCACCATAGAATGTGTTCCATTTTACTTGGTAAAATAATTTTCTATGCCACTGGTGATAATATAGTTAGCTGTTTATATGGTAGTTTCTGTCACCAGACTGTAAGCTAAGAACAAGATCA
This sequence comes from Lipotes vexillifer, assembly GCF_000442215.2. NCBI lineage: Eukaryota > Metazoa > Chordata > Mammalia > Artiodactyla > Lipotidae > Lipotes > Lipotes vexillifer. The sequence continues at coordinate 732,624 of NW_006779357.1, read as the reverse complement.
TGTATTATCCTTCTTTGTATTACCAGCACCTAGCAAAAATTAAGTGATCTACAAATGTTCTTTGAATGTATGAGTAGAGTTGTATCCCAGAATGAAGGACTAAGGTGAAGATAATTGCACTAATTTTTAAATTGAGCATTTTCTATGTACCAGGCATTGGTTTGAGCTCTTAAATGAATGATATTTAATCTTCCTAGCTACCCCGTGGGGAGTTATTATTATTCACATGTATAAATGAGAACACCGAGGTCCAGAGAGGTTATTTGTCCAAAGTCACACAGCTAGTAAGTGTTGGAATAAGGATTCAAACCAAAGGATATCAGTCTCTAAATCTTCACCACTACATTGCCTGCTACACTGTCAACTTTATGAGAACCAAATAAGCTTGGCCTGCCTGGTGGGGAGCTCAGAGTGACTTCAGTTTTCTGAGCCCAATCTAGCTTCATATCAGAATAGACCTTAATCCAAATTATCCCAAAGAACTGGGGACTTACTAGTGACATCAACTTTTCTTCCAGAAGGAGCAGAGATTACTCTTAGTTTGGGGATAAGGATGCTAGTCCTGGAAAAGTCTTCTACGGAATTGTGATGTTTGGTTCAAATAATTCTTTTATAATTCTCCCTCATTGGAATCCGTGTGTCTCTACTCTGGTTTAGTTTTCTGATGTCAGGGATCCGGATCACTAAGAATGGGTCACAAGTGTTCCCATTTGTGGCAGAGGGAGTATCATTTGTGAGGGTCTTGACATGGGAAGGAGCTTAACATATTCAAGGAGCACAAAGGTGGCCAGTGTGGCTGGAGCAGAGGAACTGAGTGGCAGAGGCACTAGACGAGCCTAGAGGAGGGGGGTTAACTAATTTAGAACTTCCACAGAACGTGGGGTGAGTGTGGTGGGATGGACAGCATTATAAATGAACAAATGATAAGAGGTAGAAATTATCTCCTATTTTCATGAAGTAAACCCTTTGAATATGTTGAAGATGGCCCATTTGTTGAATTCCCTGCTATGATGGATTATGTTCTAAGGGGATTCCAGGGTGCAGTTAGGTCCTCAATTATACTCAGAATATGTTCTCACAGAACACAGTATCTATGAAAAATTCAGGAGTAGGGACTTTGGGCCAAGATTATGTAGGTAGATACATAGATAGCTGTAAATGTAGATATAAATACAGATCATTTAATGAAAGAGATTATTTCAATTCATGCTCTAATAGAATTATTAGGTACATTGAAAACTTTAGTCACTAATTGCAACTTAAGGAAATAACAACTTAATTCCAATACCTACCCCCATCGATCTACAGTTTACACAACAAATTATTCACCTGTCAGGTTAATCATCTGACTCCCCTGTTACACTCTGTTGAGATAGCCTGAGATTTGAAGAAAATGCTTCTTGGAATACTCCAGGATACATGAAACCCAGGGGGACCCAGGCAGCTGGGCCTCCTTACTTTTCTGGTGGGGTGGCGGGAAGGTCCCCACATTTTGTAGTTTTCTCCACAGAGGCAATGGAGTTGGAGGAGAAGTTGTGTTGGGAGGTAAACTGACAACAAAGGGAAGGGAACTAGCACTTACTGAGTGCCGACCACAAGTCAGGCACTTTACATTCATTATCTCATTTATTTAGCATAACAGTCGCCTGAGGTAGGTGCTACTAATTACCACTTTAGAGATGAGGAGACTGAGACTCAGATAGGTTAGATGACTTGCCCAAGGTCATACAGCGAGTTAAGTTATAGAACAGGGAATAGGGTACTGTGCACTTCTGTTTGCCTGTAAAGTTCAGCTTCCAGCTTCCTCTTTGCCCGATTTTCAGTTTTCCTAACAGCTGGCTTCTCCTTGCCTCTCAGGTATTCACCAGAAAGTGGCTCCTCGATTTGGGAATCAGGGCCTAATAGGGAGGAAGACCTTGATATGTATGATTTGGTGACCAGCTAGCTTTTCTGGTTCTGGAGTATGAGCATGTCACCAGTTGAAAGGACTTAAGGTTACTTCTGCATATTCCCCCCTCCCCTACCAGGCCTCCCAGTTCCTCTCCTTGCTGTCTGATACCATGTAATAACCTCCTCCTTCATTGCTCTTCAACTGCAGGTCAGTTGACCCCCAGAAATAATTTCTGGGGCTGAGCTCAGAATTGTGTACCATGAACCAAAAATGAAGTACAACTTTTATCAATTTTCTTGATACCTAAGAGCCCCAGGTAGATTATGGGGGAGGAGGAAGTCTTTTTTGGGTATGGATACTTAGGGGCAGCTCAAGCCTGTGTAGAGTGCAACAGTGAGGGCTATCTTTGGCAGCCAAAGACCAGAATAAAGGCAATGAGTGCTTGGGAGCAGGGAGAGGGAATTTCACTAACAGTAAGAATTCTTTAAAGGCAGAGATTATGTCTTGTTTCTTGTTTCCAGCACCTAATAGTGACTTGAACATAGCAGGTACTTAATAAATGTTTATTAAACCAAGTGTAAAATTCTAAAGAAAAAATGAGTACTTGAAAAGAAACATCATTTTGTTAATAGGTATCTTTAAAGTAATTCAGGCTATGAGAAGTCAAGAAGCATAGTGACCTTTTGGAGGAACTGCTATGATTAACAGATAAGGATAATCGTTATAGTTACAACTCTTTCATTAACTAGCTATGTGCCCGTGGATGAATCTCTTGAATATTCTGTGTCCCAGTTGCCTCATCTGTAAACATTAGAGGGTAGAATGTTTGCTAAAATTGTTTTATTCATGAGTTTATTATTTTATGCACATGATAAAAATACCCAATATTTATTTAGCTCCTGAAAGTTTGCAAGGACTCATGTATATTATCTCATTTAGGCCTCCCACAGTGTTGTGAAATAATATGATTATCTCGGTTTTACAGATGAAGAATCCAAGGCTCAGATTAAGGAAGTAATTTGTACTAGGTACATTTTTTGGCTCAAATCCAGCCCTCTTTTCAGGTACCACAGCCCTTTGCACATAGTAATTACCTGTATGTAAATAGCGCTTCTAAAGTGCTTGAAAAATCATTTGTTCCCTTAAGTCCTCAAGCATCTCTTTTCCAATTGTAGTTGATTGTTAATTTACTCAGCAAACTTGTTTCCAAATCTAAAGTCAGCCAAAGTTGACTTATTAGGAATTTCACATTCTTGAGGTCTTAATTAATGAGGCTTTTCCTTTCTTCTTCTGCAATGAGCCTGGGCTTTTTGGTGAAGGAAATGCATTTGCCCCACTGGAAGCTTCTACAGGTTATGATGGGTTATACTTTTTAGCTTAGCTAGAAATGAAATCCATGTGCTAAGTGAGCTATCTCTGTTAAAGCTAACAATAGAAAGTACACCTGCCTTTGCTTTAATGTAGATTCACATCTGTTAGTGCAGATATGACATTATGAGCAAGGAATCATGCACATATACCCATTTAGAATATTTTGAAAATTATATTGTCATTGGACGTAGCAAATATCAAATCTACTACTAGACATTTTTAACATATATTAAGATAAATCATATTCCCTTACCACTTCGTGCCCCTTGGGAAGGACTCTTCAGATGTACAGTACTTCCCAGGGCATGACACACAGGCTACGTTTTCATAATTTAATGAAGTATGAAGGGACTTTGGCAGATATTACTGAACCTGTCAGAATTAACTGCTTACAAATTCAATTAGTTCAGGGGAGGGGAGAACAGCTTTGGAGAATATATCAAAATTCAATTAGTCAGCAAATTGGGGTTGTTAGCCTACTCTTTGGGGGTAA
>NW_006779357.1:726095-728859 GCF_000442215.2 Lipotes vexillifer | reverse complement strand
AAGAGTACTTGACACCTATGATCAACTAATTAAATGCATTCGGTCCTGATGGGGTGGTTTTTAATATTCATCACCCCTTCAAGTCTGTTTGGCCAGAAAACCTGGTATGAAAGAGTTCCAGTGGTAGGCATTATATATAAGCACATCAACTGACTAATTTAGGTAATAGGCACAAGGTGTTTTCTTGCTCTTCTTTTGATTAAAAGATCCTTACTCTAAAGTTTTGGTTCCTTTGAATGGCTAATTTAGGTATTGCTGACAAGATAATTTTATTGTGCACTAAAAACTGCTTCATTATTAATGGATCTTGTTTATCATGAATGAAGGAATTTAGAGGTATTAATTGATTACAATACTGCTCATTCCAAAAATGGATTTCTAGTGTGCTAATTATATTTCTTTTCTTTTTTTTTTTTTTTTTTTTTTTTTTGCGGTACGCGGGCCTCTCACTGTTGTGGTCTCTCCCATTGCGGAGCACAGGCTCCGGACGCGCAGGCTCAGCGGCCATGGCTCACGGGCCCAGCCGCTCTGCGGTATGTGGGATCTTCCCAGACCGGGCACGAACCCGTGTCTCCTGCATTGGCAGGTGGACGCTCAACCACTGCGCCACCAGGGCAGCCCTAATGATATTTCTTAAAGTTTGAATGATGTTTAGAAGAGTTATTATAATGTGGAATGACTCAGCCAGGGAATGTAAGCATTTCATGGAGGTGTTCTTTCAAAGTAAATATATATATATATATATATATATTTGGACTCAAACTTGACTTTAACTAGATTTGTCATAGGCTTGCTCTTGTTGAACTGTTTTGAAGCTTTATTTAGTTTTAGCTGGATTTCATCCCACAGTCGTGCAACTAGTAACAATGTGGTTTTGCTTCTTTATAATCACTTGCCACCCTTCCCACTGTTGGCCGAGTGTTTACTGGGAAGCTTTATTCCTTTATCCCTGAAAGGAAAGGAGTATGACAGGTGTCATCGTTGTAAGATAGCAGTCAAGGATAAATGATGAGGAGTGGTCTGGATTAGTGATTTTTTCCACTCTTGGTTCTGCAAATATCCTTGATTGCTCGATGATTTTGGCAAAGTGACAGATTTTTCAATTTTGGCTTCCTCCTTTATAAACTCCATCTCTCATTCAGTTTAGCATGTCTATTCCTTCTCATCTGTTGGCACTCCTGTCATCACATAATTGCATATGGACATTCTGTGGTCTTTTTCTTTCTATCTGGCTGTCTTTGATTAACCTTGGTCTTATAGTCCTTTTACCCTTGGAACTTCACTCACCGTATTTGTCTCTTTGCCTTTGTTTATTTATACAGGACAGCTGAGCCACCTGCCCTCTTCTAGTCTTTGCACTAGGGCCCTGTGTTTGATGGTGCTGCTTTCCAGCCTCTATCACTATTATGGCAAGACCTTTTTAATTGTCAGGGGTCATTGACACACAAAGTATAAAATGAATTGAGGGCAATAAAGAAACAAAAATTAACCTAATTTATATTTACCTGATTTTTAAATTAGAACAGAAACATCAAAGTTTGATACGGGGGTGGTAAATGCATTTATTTACCAGATACTGCATCAATTTGCTCCCTGCACATTCTGTTGGGTTGTGGAGTGACTGAGAGGTGGAGTGATGTAGGGAGCAAGAAAAATGCTGTATAACACAGAGATTAAGGGACTGCTACCATCTGAGCAGGAAATTGGGGAGCATTGACCCTCAAGTTACCATCAACCTCAATTATCCACTCCATAGATTATCTACAGCAATTTTCAAACCAAGTTACTTTCTCTTTGGTTTCCAGCACACTCTTGGGCTGCCTTCCCCATTGGTGTGTGCTTGGGGAATACAAACTAATTTCAATACTAGCCTGCCAAATTTAATTGAGAAGGAATATCTGCTATTGAAAATTTTAATGTATGATATGTGATACGTTTTGGATTATCTGTTCTTTCGGATTAAATGTATGTGATGGATTTACGTGTTATAGGAAAGCACAGAAAATTCAGAAAGAATTTATACCCCAGCTACATTCTGTGTGACATTGGGCAATTTAATTGTTTGCCTTCTATACTGTTGTGGCAGCTCAGAAAGTGAATATTTTTTTCTATGGTGGGCTTCTGAGACTCTCCCATTCAGAGAAGGCACTCTGAAATTTTAAAAATAAACAGTTTTGAATAATGGCAAATTCACTCACTGGTGTTTTAGATAACAATGCTAAGAAGTTGCTGAGGCTCCAAGGCTGATTACCAAGTAAAAAGCAGAGCATGTAAACCTGTAGTTTATCTAATACCTTTGAACAAAATAAATTCCTCTCTCTCTCTTCCTCACACCTTGCTTCAGTGGTCATACACATGGCACTTTCTGTATCTTAATCTCTCTTCTCTCCCTTTTTCTGTCACTTGTGCTTTGTCTGTGTCTTCCCTCCCATTTGCCTCTTAACCATCCTTTCTTTGTGTGTATTGCCTTTACTTTTCTCCTCAACCTTCTATCCCATTTGTGTCTCTTATCCCTCCTCACCTGTCTCTTTTTGGCACATGTAATACTGAATTAGAGTATACTTTAAATATTTGTTAATTTTATCAAAAATTAAAATAAAATTATACATCAAAGACATGATCAAGAAAAAGACAACCTACAGAATTAGAGAGAATATTTGTAAATTATCTATCTGATTACAGTTTAGTATCCAGAATATATAAAGTACTTACAACCCAGCATCAAAAAGATAAACAACCCAACTTTTTTTTTTTTTTTTTTTTT
>NW_006779357.1:720497-726031 GCF_000442215.2 Lipotes vexillifer | reverse complement strand
GTGGTATGCGGGCCTCTCACTGCTGTGGCCTCTCCCATTGCAGAGCACAGGCTCTGGAAGCGCAGGCTCAGCGGCCATGGCTCACGGGCCCAGCCGCTCCGCGGCATGTGGGATCTTCCCGGACCGGGGCACGAGCCCGTGTCCCCTGCATCGGCAGGCGGACTCTCAACCACTGCACCACCAGGGAAGCCCAACAACCCAACTTTTTAAAAAGGGCAAAGGACTTAGTCATTTCTCCAGAGAAGATATATAACTTACCAACAAGCACATGAAAACATGCTCAATATCATTAGTCATTATGGGAATGCAAATCAAAACCACAGTGAGGGTGCTATTTCACACTCATTAGGATGGATATAATAATAAAAAAAGAAAAATAACAAGTATTGGAAAAGATGTGGGGAAATTGGAATCCTTGTACATTGCTGGTGCAAAAGTAAATTTGTTCAGCCACCATGGAAAACATTTTGGCAGTTTCTAAAAATATTAAACATAGAATTACCACATGACTCGATAATTCTAGATATATATCCAAAAGAATCAAAAACAAGGACTCCAACAAATACATGTACATGCATGTTCATAGCAACACTATTCACAATAGCCAAAAGAAGGGAAAGCCCAGTGTCCATCAATGGATGAATGGAAAAACAAATTGAGGTATATCCATATAATGGAATATTATTTAGTCATAAAAAGGAATGAAGTACTGATCCATTCAATATAGATGAACCCTGAAAACATTATCTTAAGTGAAAGAAACCAGACACAGAAGGCCACACATTGTATGATCCATTTATATGAAAAATCCAGATTAAGCAAATCCATAGAGACTGAAATTATGTTAGTGGTTACTAGGGGCTTAGATAAGGGGGAAATGAGAGATAAAGTGCTTAATGGCTATAGAGTTTTGTTTGAGGAGTGATGGAAATATTTTGGAACTAAATAAAGGTGGTGGGTGCACAACTTTGTGAATGTACTAAATTCCACTAAATTGTTCACTTTAAGGTGATTAATTTTATGTTATGTGAATTTCACTTCAATAAGTTATATATATACACACACATACACACATTCATACATATTCATATGTGTATATATACACACATGTATATATTATTCTTTCTAAGTTTGTTTCATATGCTGAAGTTAAAAATCAGGTATCTAAACTCTAATATTTCTCAAACATACCTGCACACAAATACACATACCCCTTAAAACTACTGACATTAACTTGTATTTTACCTTTATGTGACCCTCACTGGAGTTCTCTTTGTGTGTGTATGTATAGGGGGATTGAGAAGAGGTAGTTCAGTAGCATCTAAAAGGAGGAAAACCCAACCCAAGTTACTTTATGAAATCTAAAGAATACAGTCAAAGTAACATCCACCTACTCCTTTCACCAGTATAAGAAAAGCTAAAGTCAGTAATGCATGTATGTATTAAAAAACAGTAAAAGATAAATTTGGCAAAATGAGGTCAGTTCAAAGGATGTATCTGTGAGCTGAGAGATAAGATAGAGCATAGTGGTCCGAGATAACTTCTATCTTCAGAAAAGCAAATAAGAGGAAAATAGATAAGCAAGACTGAAGGCACTGACCTGGCCTGTTGAAAAACTAAACAAAACAAAAGGTTTTTGGTGAATATTCTGTATTCCAACCATGTCTAATAGGGATTTATGAGGTGGAAGGAGACACCCTAGGAGAGGGAGAAAGAGTATATTGTGGATGCGTTTGTATTCAAATTAATCTCCAGGGTAAACATAGTCGTAAAATCTCTGAAATTCAAATTTCCACTTCAGTACTTCACTATGAAGAATATTTTATGACCATTAGAAGGACCTATGGGATTGGCAGATGAGTGAGGGACACCCTGCCAGCTTTGAATATCTAAGTAGGTTTATTTACAGACTACACCTGTGGGGTTGGTCATGAACTGTAGTCTTATCATAAGAGCTTGAATTTTGAGATTGTTTTTAAAGTTATAAATGATCAACTGCTGCAAAGCAGCCTCACAAGGCCAGATAGTGTGGTCATGAGGGATGGGAGAGTAACCCAGAAAGTTCCCCCCTTCTCCCTGAGTTGTCATTACTGTTTGATTGTTCCTTGGCAGTGGTATAAGTCCACCTTTTTCTTGAGACAGACTGCTGTTTTTGTGAAGAGAGGACCAATTTAATTGGAGTTTATTTAATCGATTGATAGGGTTGAGGGGCAAAGGTTTGCCACAGTGAATACATTGATGACTAACGTATTTTTTGCCTCCAGGGCTGGAAAGGAGAGATAATGGAGAGAAAAGAGCAGAGTGAAGAGTTAAGACTAGGTTTAAATGAAAGTGTATTGGCCTCTGCCAATGATTCATTTCTGCTGGCTGGCATGTCCTTTAGACCTATATGTCTATGGGGACAAAAATGGGCAAATTACTCCCTGCCTGTCTGAGATATATATTTCCCCCCTGTGGTCTTTGCAGCTCCCTAGCCCTTAAAAATATACAATCAAGTAGGAGAGAAAATGTCAAAATATAGAGTCAACATAATAGGGGGTAGGGAGTAGACTAGTGATGCTTTTCTTGATTCTCACTGAATGAGCATTTAAATTACCAGTATTTTGTTGCATCACTGAGAGCGCTAAGACCCTACCAAACCCAGGTCTGTGCTACCCATAACAAGCTGTGTAAATTTTATTGGCAAGACTTTAGTCTGGCAGCCTTTGTAGTAGCACTTTATCCATGAACATAGCTACGAATCCCTTTCAACAACTATTTTCATCTTCCACTGAGAATAGACAGGAGAGGTTGACATTGGCTGAAGCAGGAAGCCTTTTGGTAAGATAATAGTTATTTCAAGGTATTTTATTGAGAGGAACTTTTTATTTTTCCAGATCAATGATAAAAACTGATTCGTGGGCAGTAGCTTCATAACAGTTGGTTAATGGGAAATTAAGTATGTTTGGGCCAGTTCCATAAGCTTTCAATACTGGTGTTATAGAACACAATTGTTTTACTTTCCTATAGAATTGCTTCTGTCGTCACTATTGGAGAGCGAATTACGGACTGGATGGGCCCTGAGACATTTTAAATATCATGATTAGTCACTGAAGAAGGCTGGGAAATCTTTCAGCAATATTCTTTTACTCTTCTGTTTAGGATGGTTCAAACCCAACCTGGGTAAAGAAGAATGGACTGAGTGACCCTCCAAGGTCATTTCCATTTTAGTGATTCCATAACCTAACTCTCCTGATACTTCTCTTTTTCTTCCTCCCCACTGGAAATAGAAATACAAAGCACATTGTAAGAAATCTGTGATAAGCTTTCCTAACAAGCCACCTATGCATACCAAGAATATGAGCTCAAAGTACATTACTTGAAAAGTTTTAAAGTGTAATCCCTCCCACATTACTCTTGGTTGTCACTTAACCCTCAGTAGTGGGGATAGATAATTTGTTTCTTTTTTTATTTTCAGTTAGATAATTTGTTTCTGAAATTCAGGGACTCTTTTACCTCTATACTCAAAAGCATGCAACCACAAGCAAGTTGGGGTTTGGTTTAATTCAGGTTTTAAAAAAATCTATTCTGTGTAACACTGCATCCTTTCATACATGTGGATATGCAGAAGTAGATGTGTGATGAGTTATTTCAGTTGAGTTGTGTGTTAATGAAGCTAGTCTAGGCTATGCTGCAGTAACAAACAACCCCTAAATTTCAGTGTTTTAACCCAGTAGAAGTTTATTTCTCATTCCTGCAAAGTTCCTCTATGAGTCAAGGTGACTTTTCAGGAAAATTGACTTTCATATGGTGACTCAGTGATCCAGATTCCTTTGATATGATAGTTTCAGCCTCATCCTCAAGGTGACATAAATTCACTTCCCTTCACAGGCCATTGGACAGAACTAATTACCTGGCCCTGTCCAACTTTAAGGGTGACAGAGTGGACCTAAGAAATACATTCCTCCGTGTTTCCAGAAGGAGGAAAACTGGATAGAGGTGAATAGCAAAAAAAAAAATGTATATATCAAGTTATATTAAATGGGTCTGCCAGAAAGAATTTTGACTCCTTCCTTTACAGTGTTGATCATAGGGTTTGTACAAAAGAGGAAAGCAGGCCTATCTATTGGTGAGTTCTTTTAAACTGAATTGAGCCAAGGTTGCTGAGAGTCCTAGAGAGGAGTAGCTGAGAAATATGCTTAACTTAGTAAAAGGAGTTGGATCATTTATCTATAAAGTATGTTAAGCAAAATCAATATACAAAATCCAAACTTACAAAATAACTCAGGAAAGGGGTAACATTTGCTCAGATAATCAACAAACACGTACTGAGTGCCCATGGTATATGCAGTCTTAGTTTTTGAAAAATGATTTACCTCAGGGTTAAGTCAAGGGTCAGCAAACTTTTTCTGTAAAGGGCCAGGTAGTGCATATTTTAGCTTTGTGGGCCATATAGTCTCTGTCACAACTACTCAGTTGTGCCATTGTAGTGTGAAAGCAGCCACTGACAATAAATAAATGAATGGGCATAGCTATGTTACAATAAAACTTTATTTACAAAAATAGTGAGCTGTAGTTTCCAACTCCTGCTTTTAAATAGTGATACTTCTTGGTGAATAAGCAAGTTGAAAGGCACCTATGTACCATGAGTTGAGCAAAGGCAAAGAAATTTCAAAACTGTCAGCAATGGTCCATTAGAAACAAAGACAAAACTTCCCTGAAATGGTAAGTTAAGTCCATGGGAAAATAGGGTTTGATTGGTTTATCATTTTTTACACATGACTGACATATCAAATTATACCTGAGCCTGTCAGGATGTTTTTTGGTTAAAGGAATAGAAAAAAACTAAAACTAGCTTATGTATAATTATGAGTGCATTGGCTCATATGATTCAAAAATTCAAAAATAGTCTTCATGTGTAGTTTCATCAGAACCCCAGTTCTGTTTCTCTTTTGTTCTCTTGACTCTACCTTTTTGCTAGTATCAACTTTTTCCTTTGTCCTCTGGCTGGGTACTCTCATGATCACATGAGGCTGGTTTCCAGCATTAATTGGGGCTACCACTTTCATATTCACATTTCAAAGAGAGAATGGGTGTCTCTCCTTTAGCCATTGGACAAAAACAGTAGACTTCTTTTGTTACCTATTCTTAAACCAATTAATGTGTCAGGGGAATAGAATTACTCTGACTCAGACCCATCAGGGTACATTGCTGAAGCTAGGGATGGGATCAAGACCACTCAACTGAAAGACTGAATGAATATTGAAATAGCAACCCCATTACCTTCCACACTGAATGCTATTTACTCACCAATTCATCCTCTTGCAACTTATTGTAGCATATGTGTAAGAGAGCTGAGGTGCCATAAAAGAATTTTTATTATTAGCAAGAACCTCAACCCAGAGGTCTTTAAATGTGTAGGTATCATGTTGCAACTTTTGCTGAAAGCCATTTATACAATGCAAGATGTCCTGAGTTGTATTAGGGAAGATCAGATTTCTTGCTTGAGGGAATGGTGGTCACAAAGGTCATTGGCTATTTCTGTGTGATTTCTA
>NW_006779357.1:713387-720487 GCF_000442215.2 Lipotes vexillifer | reverse complement strand
CTGCTGGGATAGCCAAACTGGGCATAATTAAGGTGTACAAGAACTGCAAAGAAATAAATGTGTTATCAGGGGACTAAACAGAGAAGGATAAGCTGATATCCAGTGCAACATCAAAAGATCTCAATCTGAGCCCATTCTTACAGTATTTTATTTTATACCCCAGAATGCTACATTCATTTTTGGTTGCCATATCTCAGAAATGCATCAGAGTTGAAAAATGTCCAGAAAAAACTACAATAGGCACATCTCTTACAAAATCCAGAATTAGAGGCAAACCCACATCACTGGGTTTTATTAGTGATGTAACAGCATCTGAAAACTTCCAGTGTAATTTAGAGATATCCAAAATGAACTAAAATATTGAGACTTTTAAATATGGACAAATGAAGACTAATGGAACATCATTAAAACATATAAAATAATAAGTGAAACACAGAAGGTATGTACACATTCACTAAATCCTAGTATATTAGAACTAGAAGACCCATATTTTATCTCCACAATTTTAAGGCAAATGAAAAGATATCTCCTTTCATAAAATGAGAAATCAATTGATAGAAATGATATGTAGCCCCACAAATTGCTACCAGTTGAGAGCATGCTCTCAAAAAACAAGTTTATATTAGTTTGAGACTGATCTTCCTGTAGTGAATGATGAAGGGAAATGATATTTTCTAGACAACCTGAAACTTTGAGATTAGTGGCAAAGAGAATAGCCTTGCTATACCTTGTACAATGCCCCTCTATGGCTCATGTGGTAGGGCTCTTCTAAAAGTCTACTTTTTATGCCTGCTGCACTTGTTTGTGCACAGCCTCTAAGCAGATCAATTTTAGAACACTCTCACCTTAACTGCCTGATGAAACGAAATTGAGTTATTTGTAGTGAGGTGGATGGACCTAGAGTCTGTCATACAGAGTGAAGTAAGTCAGAAAGAGAAAAACAAATACCGTATGCTAACACATATATATGGAATCTAAGAAAAAAAAGGTCATGAAGAACCTAGGACTAAGACGGTAATAAAGACACAGACCTACTAGAGAATGGACTTGAGGATATGGGGAGTGGGAAGCGTAAGCTGTGACAAAGTGAGAGAGTGGCATGGACATATATACACTACCAAACGTAAAATAGATAGCTAGTGGGAAGCAGCTGCATGGCACAGGGAGATCAGCTCAGTGCTTTGTGACCACCTAGAGGGGTGGGATAGGGAGGGTGGGAGGGAAGGAGACGCAAGAGGGAAGAGATATGGGAACATATGTATATGTATAACTGATTCACTTTGTTATAAAGCAGAAACTAACACACCATTGTAAAGCAATTATACTCCAATAAAGATATTAAAAAAAAGAATGTGTAGAAATATAAGTGAGTGGAGTACTTACACAAAGACATGACCAAAGAACTGTGCGATTTTACAAACACTCTTCTTTGAGACTTGGAAACTCATTCCCAATAAAAGTTATTGACCATAATGCTGCAACTATCAAAGTGTGGATTTTCAAAAAAATAGGTTTGAATTCAGCCACATATTTTGACAAGCATGATTATATAGGAATTGGGGTGCACTCTCATTCTTGGTGGCTTTTTTGTTCTCTCTGGACAACATATAAAACACAATGTCTTATTCTAATAGCTATTCTTGACTGGGCTCAGGCGATGGCATTTCCTTACCTTGCTCATAGGTGCCTTGCTCAATACCTTGCCAGTATCAGCCCTACCTACTCCTGATTCTGGTAAAAGGGTTCAGAAAAGCAGGGTTCAGAAAACATTTCTGTAAAGGGCCAAATAGTAAATACTTTAGATTTTCAGCCCGTACAGCCTCTATTACAAATATTCAACTCTGCCATTGTAGCATGAAAGCAACCATGGACAACATGTAAACAAATGAGCATAGTTGTGTTTCTATAAAACGTTAAGGACACAAAATTTAAATTTCATGGCATTTTGATTTGTCATGAACTAGTCTTTTTTTTTTTTCTCTCTAGGTCATTTAAAATGTGGAAAACATTCTTAGCTCATGGGCCATACAAAAACATGGAGTGGGCTGGGTTTGGCCTGCAGACCCCTAGTTTATGATGAGAGTATCAGGAGGGAGGAAGGGCTGATGTTTGACTTTGCTCAACTTTCTTTACTTGCAGCATTCCTGTATTGTGAATATCAGCCTTGTTTTGTGCTAGAACATTTCCTCAGTTAAGGAGATAACTATGCCCATGTGTTCAAAATATGTGAGCTTCGACTTAACCAGAGGAGGAAGTTCCTGCTTTGTCTCTCATTACATTACTTTTGCACAGAGTATGTTTGGAAACTGTGTAGTAAAGCAGATCAGATAATTTTTCTGTGCATTGTTTTATGGTAAAAGCCTACAAGTAGCATCACCTGACATATAAATATCAGCAAATAACAAATAGTACATGCACAGGATATGCATAGGGACCAGTAGAATGACAAATGCATGGGATGCATAGCAAAAAGAAGCATATATGGTAATGGTAATGCATAGGATGTATTCTAATGACATATTTTGTTGTCAGAAGGCTTGTTACTGTTGATTACAAAATATAACTTAAGTTTACTATTAATGGTAATAATGATGGAGAAAGTAAATAATAGGGAAGCCTCTGAGAATGTAGATTCATTATCATGATATGGTAGGATGGTCATTCTCCTCTCCCCAGGTTGGTATGCAGCCAGATTAAACAGGTACAGTCATACCAGTTATTTATGACTGACATCCATTTTGATTGGGCCAGTGCCCATTCTGATTGGTCAGTGCCCATGATCTCTCCTTGAACTTAAATGTATGTTAATTAAAACTACCAGTTAGAGTCCTGGGAAGGGGCATAAAAACAAAACTAATGGGCTGCCCTGGTGGCGCAGTGGTTGAGCGTCCACCTGCCGATGCAGGGGACACGGGTTCGTGACCCGGTCCGGGAAGATCCCACATACCGTGGAGCAGCTGGGCCTGTGAGCCATGGCCGCTGAGCCTGCGCGTCCGGAGCCTGTGCTCCACAACGGGAGAGGCCACAACAGTGAGAGGCCCGCTTACCGCAAAAAATAAATAAATAAATAAAAACAAAACTAACGTGTGAAGTTTTGTCACCAATTGTAAAAAATTAATATGGTTAATTTCTAGAAATATGGTGGCTGGAATAAAATTATGGTCAATTTTCAGAAATATTTCAGATCAACATAAACATCCTGTTACTAGCCCTTAGAAATTCTGATAAAATATAACATCTCATGATCGAGCAAGAAATTCCAACTTGCTAGAATAAAAAAAAAGAAAAGAAAGAAAAAAAAAACTGACTGCCGGGGTGGGGTATAGCATGATCAGATTGTGTAAACTAGCAATGGGCTTTAATGGCCATGAAACAAAGGAGATGAGGCCTTGGGTCATTGTGAAGTGAGGTTTTGGAGCTATAGACCCCTGGGGATAGCTGGTACCCTTGAATTTATGAACGTCAGTAAAATTAAAAAAAAATTATACCTACAGAGAAACAAGGAACTTGGCTCTTTTCCTGAGACTTGGCTGGCAAATAATCTCCCATGAATATTTGTAATCATTGGCTTAAAACTCACCCAAAACCTGAAAAGTAGCATAAAAATTGGTTCTGAGCTGGTGGCTCCCCTGGGATTCTAGGCAGAAGCAAAGTCAAAATAGCTCTTGAGGAACATGCAATACAGGCAATAAGGTATTCTTAGAGAAAAAAAAATAGCCCTTTAAAACATTAATTCACAGTAAAGTGTTACCAAACACATGAGGAAATAGCACACCATAATGAACATCAGTAGACACAACAAACAACAGGATTATATCTCCAAGAAATACAGTTAGTAGAATAGAGATACGAGAGAAAATTCACAACTCAGAAACCTAACAATTGAATAAGAGACTTTTAAAACAAGACTGGTGGATTTACGAAAGAAGAAAATAAACTTTTAGAAATGGAAGTGAAAGGGTGGTGTGGACATATATACACTACCAAATGTAAGATAAATAGCTAGTGGGAAGCAGCCACATAGCCCAGGGAGATCAGCTTGGTGCTTTGTGACTACCTAGAGGGGTGGGATAGGGAGGGTGGGAGGGAGACGCAAGAGGGAAGGGGTATGGGGATATAGGTGTATGTATAGCTGATTCACTTGGTTATCAAGCGGAAACTACCATTCACTTTGTTATAAAACGGAAACACCATTGTAAAGCAATTATACTTCAATAAAGGTGTTAAAAAAAAGAAAATTATGGGCTTCCCTGGTGGCGCAGTGGTTGAGGGTCTGCCTGCCGATGCAGGGGACACGGGTTCGTGCCCCAGTCTGGGAGGATCCCACATGCCGCGGAGCGGCTGGGCCCTTGAACCGTGGCTGCTGAGTCTGCACGTCCGGAGCCTGTGCTCCGCAACGGGAGAGGCCACGGCAGTGAGAGGCCTGCGTACTTGAAAAAAAAAAAAATTATGATTTGTTTGCTAATCATCAGATAATATAAAGCTAGTAGAATTTATTAAGTTGTTAACTGGATTAAGGCAATCATCCATAATGCAGCAGGGACGGATAAAGAGATGACAGAACATGAGCTAAAGAGACGTGAGAATGAGGAGATTCAACATATATCTAAAAGAGTTTCTAAAAGAATAATTAGAACCTGGAGGAGAAGCAACATTTAAAGAGATAATGGCTGATAACTTTTCAAGACTGATGAAAGATATGATGTAGATTTAAGAAATTCAGGAAGCATCAAGCAGGATACATAAAAAATAAACTACATATCGTAATCTCGTAATGAAACTAGAGAACCCCATAGAAAATTTTAAAATGTTAAAAATCCACCAAAAAGAAATTACCTATAAAGAAGCCATACACCAACTATGAACTGCAAGACAAAACTAATTGAGGCCGAAAGAGAAAAGAATATCCTCAAAGTACTGAGGAAAGTAACTATCTAGAGTTTCTATACCTTGTAAATATCATAAAAGAGTATGGGTAAAATAAGTGCAAATTTAGCTGAAGACTAAGCAAATTTCCTACTCTTAGATAGTGAAACTAATATACCTATATACATATACATATATACATATATATATGCACATATATATATGTATATATGTGTCTGTGTGTATATGTGTGTATATATATATATATATAGGTGTATGTATATATGTGTGTGTATATATATATATATATATATATATATATATATATAGCCAGGCAAAGGAAAATAGAATGCAGAAACAATGAGATGCACAAAGCAATGGTGAACATTGAAACTTGTAAAGATAGGTAAATTCAAACAAGTACAGATTATAGAAAACAACAATAACATTAATGATTAAATGACAGATTGTAAGCATGACATGGGTTGAATTATATCCCCCACACCCAAAATTCATATATTGAGGTCCTAAGCCCCTCCAGTACCTCACAATTTGATCATATTTGGAAATAGGATTGTTGCAGATATAACTAGTTAAGATGAGGTCATACTGGAGTAGGGTGGGTCCCTAATACAATATGAATGGCATCCTTATAAAAAGGGGAAATTTGGACACACAGACACATACACACACAAATACTTCATCATATGCAGAATGGAGTTATGCTGCCACAGCCTGGAAATACCAGAAATTAGGAGCAAGGCTAGGACACAAATCCTTCTCTGGTGTCTTCAGAGCGACCATGGCCCTGCCAGAATTGTGAGGCAAATTTCTGTTATTTAAGCCACTTAATTTGTGCTACTTTGTTATGGCAGCCATAGAAAACTAATATAGACATCCCTGGTGATCCAGTGGTTAGGACGTGGAGCTTTCACTGCTGTGGGCCCGGGTTCGATCCCTGGTCAGGGAAGTAAGATCCCACAAGCTGCGTGGCGTGGCCAAAAAAAAAAAAAAAAAACGAAAAACACCAAAACTAATATAAATGACAAAATAGATTAAAACACTTGAAAACAATAATAGCAGATAAGTATATAATAATAATAGATGAATATGTTAGAGTTGTGTTTTTCTGTCTCTTGTATTATAGTCTGGGAGAAAGAGTAGAAATATAGATCAACTTTAGTCTTTAAGTCAGTATGCATGTTAGATATTTGATGGTAATCGACAAAAGAATTTAAATAGAATATTTATAGTCAAACTAGTCGAGATTGACAGAAGGGAACTGTATGGATAAAAACTTAATAAATATGATATAAAGGAAGAAAGGGGGAAGAAAAGTAAAAGCATGGTAAATAAAACAAAATAAAATGGTTGAAATAAATTCAAGTATATAATTAAGTACAATAAATGTTAAAGGCCTAAACTCATCTGTTAAGGGCATAGAAGTTCATAATGAAAAGATTTAATTAGTTATATTCTAAAGACAAGGGGTAAATGGGAAGCAAAACATGGAAGAGTTGGACATAAATGGATAAAAACGAAAGGTTGAGGCATAGAATAGCTAAAGAAAGCTGGCACTGAGATGGTGATATAAGATGAACCTAGTGGCAGGACAGGAATAAAGACACAGATGTAGAGAATGGACTTGAGGATGGGGGTGGGGCGGGGTGGGGAAGAGGAAGCTGGGACGAAGTGAAAGAGTAGGATTGACATATATACACTACCAAATGTAAAATAGATAGCTAGTCGGAAGCAGCTGCATAGCACAGGGAGATCAACTCGGTGCTTGGTGACCACCTGGGGGGAGGGAGGGAGATGTAAGAGGGAAGAGATTTGGGGATATATGTATACATATAGCTGATTCACTTTGTTATACAACAGAAACTAACACAACACTGTAAAGCAATTATACTCTAATAAAGATGTAAAAACAAACAACTCCAACTAGAGTTTTCATCCAAATTCAAAAGTTGTTTAACAGTCATTAAGCTTTGAAGTTCATAAACAAGGACATTATTTGACTATTTCCATTAGTCATATAAAGTGAGAAATCAAGTCACAGCCTTTATCAAAAGATTGAATATTTCCAAGTGACATATCTCATGAATACAGGGCAGAAAAGTAATGAGAAATATCAAACTCTCTTTTTCTTTTGTAGAATACTAATACCAAAAAAGCTTTTAAAATTAAAAAATGTTGGTCACCAAAAAAAAAAAAAAAAAAAAAAAAAAAAA
>NW_006779357.1:692331-712254 GCF_000442215.2 Lipotes vexillifer | reverse complement strand
AAAAAAAAAAAAAAAAAAAAAAAAAAAAATTTGGTACAGAAATTATCCCCAGGTCTGGAGGATTTCATGTCAGTTTACCATATTTTCAAGGAATAGATAATCCTTATTGTATACAAACTCTTTCAGAGAATAGAAAAAGAAAGAAGACTCCCCTCTGCTAACTTTTAGAGAATAATATAATCTTGTCACCCAAATTAGGCAGATATACTTTGAGAAATATAAACTACAGGATTACCTCACTTATGTACATGGACGCAAAAAGTCATAAATATCAGCAAATTAAATCCATTAATGGATTTGATTAATGAAATACCCCCTCATGCCAATTTGGATTTATACCAGAAATATTAAAGAATATTTTAACTTTTAAAAATGTATTAATGTCCTTGATCACCTTAAAGAAGAAAAGTCATATAACCATTTCAGTGGATTTAAAAAACATTTAATATTTCAGTATCATTTTATGATTAAAAAACTAGCTAACTAAGAATACAATAGGACTTTTAAAGTTGGGTAAATATTATTGACCAAGGAATATTTGGAATAAAATAATGTTACCAACTATCATTACCTTCATGCAACAGGCAATAAGAAAAAAATAAATAAAAGTTACAGGTATTGGAAAAGAAAACAAACCAAAACTGTTAGAAAATGATTGTCTTTATAGAAAAATTTAAATAATCTTCAGGTAAACTGTTAGAACTAAAAATAATTCAGCAAAGTTTCTGGATAAAACTACAAAACATATTACCATAAAACTTCTAGAATAGTACATAGGAGTTTATCGTTATGACCTGGAGTTCTTAGGGAAACAGTTCTTCCTCAATATTATAAATTTCTGCTCTGAGAAAGACACTGTAAAGAGAATGAAGAGACAAGCCACAGACTGGGTGTTATATTTGCAAATCACATATCTGATAAAGTACTTGTATCCAGAATATATTAAAAAAATCTCAAAACACAATAAGAAAATCAACAACCCAAGTAAAAGCGAGAAAAGATTTGAATGGATACTCTACAAAGAAGATGAACAGATTGGCAAATAAATACAAGAAAAGATGCTCAGTGTCATTAGCCATTAAGTGAATGCAAATTAATGCCACACTTAGATACCACTACAAACCTATCAGAATGGCTAAAATAATAATTTTTAAAAATATAATACCAGTGTCAGAATGCAGAGCACTTGAAACTTTCATATGTTGCCAGTAAGAATGTAAAATGGTACAGTTGCTCTGGAAAACAGTTTGGCAGTTTCTTATATTCTTATATGCAATTCCAATACCACCCAGCAATTGCACTTCTAGGTTTTTATCCCAGAGAAATGGAAACTTGTGTTTGCACACAAACCTGTGCATGAATGTGTAGAGAGCTTTATTAATAATGAGACAAAATTGGAAGCAACCCAAATGTCCATCAACAACAGATGAATGGATGAAACATATTGCGGTATATTCACATAACGGAATACTACTCAGCAGTAAGAAAGAAAGTGAACTTTTGATACATGCATCAACATTGATAAATCCCAAAGGCAGCATGCTCAATGAAAGGAGCCAGTCTCAAAAGGTTATATACTTTAAAATTTCATTTATATGACATTCTCAAAAAGGCAAAACTATAGTGACAGAGTGGTTGCCATGTTTAGGAGTGGAGGGAGGATGTGACTACAAAGCGGTAGCATACGGTAGTGTCTGGGGATGATGGAACTGTTCTGTATCTTGATTGTGGTGTTGATTACATTTACACATGTATTAAAATTCATAGAACTGTACAGGAAAAACCCTCAATTTCCCCGTATGTCAATTTAGAAAATAAAATTAAGAAACTAAAAAATTACTTTATAGAAAAAAGTATATGTACAGTGCCAGAAGGATGATCATACATCCCATTTGGCCTGGAACATCTCCAGTTCATGCCTTTACCCTGGTATAGTTATTAATGGTGTCACTCTCAAAATGTCTGGCTGGAATGGTACATTATACAGTATCCCTAATTATGAAACAATTTGTTTTCATTAAGATATGAGAAGCAATAGTAAAGACAATATTGCTTTTGTTTACCATTCATATAATGAAGCACAGAACTTGCATGGCATATACACTTTCCTCTAGGGAGAGAGAGAGGAGAAAGGAATGGGGGCTTTAGCCAAAATAAATATGACAAAATTAAAAATAAAAAGGTGGCTCTTAATGGAAATAAAAGAAGGTATTTTTTTTTTCTAATTCATGTTCGTGTTAGAATTTGATCAGTTCTTGACTCACGTGGGTGATTGGAAATGTTGGTGGTCCTCTCAGATTGTTGAAAAATGAAATAGTAGGTGCTGATGTAACCTATTGTCTTAACTATTCTGACTGAAACTACCCCGTTCTCTGATACCCATGAATGGTGTTTGTTTAAAAAAAAAGTCTGTGTTTGCAGTTATATGAACAATAGCCATCTTGGGGACGTGAACCACTATTACCCTAATGCAGAGAGAGAAACTGCAGGCACAGTAGCTACCCAAAGACTAGAATATATTATTGTGACCCACTGCTTTAATGGGTAAAAAGAGTGTGACATTAGCATCAAGTGCATCCTAGAATGAGTTCTCTTTAGAAGCATTACTCAGTGCAGTAATATGACTTCCTGTTTGCCTTTGACTGGAAGAAGACAGTTTGATTAAATTAAATTCTTCTATGGTAACTTTAGGTAAACGTTTTGCTCTACAACCTGTTTGCAGAAGTCCTTTAAAGACAGATTTTGCACAGAACTAAGATTTGTTTTGATATTCCCACTTCAGTCAGGGCAATGCAAAGGAGGCCTTTCCCTTTACATAAAAATGCCATCACAGACCATCAGCATTCTTCCCCTCATCCAACACTATCTCAAAAAACAGATGTGGCTCTCACTTGTTGCTTTCTTTTATTTGGTCCTCTTTTCCTAAAATCTCCTTTATTGAGATATAATTCATATACCATGCCATTCACCCACTTAAAGTCTACAATCCAGTGGGGTATTAGTATAGTCACATATATGTGCAAGCATCACCACAGTCAATATTACAATATATCTGTCATCTTACAAAGAAACCCTATACCCTTTAGCTATCACCTCCTACCTCCTCATCCCCCACACTTGGCCCTAAGCAACCATTAATCTACTTTCTGTTTCTATTGATTTCCATAGTCTTTACTTTCATATGAATGAGATCATATATTATGTGGGCTTTTGTGAATGGCTTCTTTCACTTAGCATAATGTTTTTAACGTTCATCCATATTGTAGCATATATATATCAGTGCTTCATTCCTTTGTCTGGCTGAGTAATATTCTGTTATATAGATATACCATATTCTGCTTATCCATTTGTCTCTTGATGAACATTTGGGTTGTTTCTATCTGTTGGCAATTGTGAATAATCCTACTATAAACATTTGCGTACAAGTTTCTGTGCAGATATAAGTTTTCAACTTTCTTGTTTGTATACCTAGGAATGGAATTACTGGGTCGTATGGTAACTCTCTTTTTAATCACTTGAGGAATTGCCAGGCTGTTTTCCAAAGATGCTGCACCATTTTACATTCCCATCAGCAGTGTATGAGTGTTCCAATTTCTCCACATTCTCACCAACATTTGTCGTTTATCTAACTTTTTGATTCTAGCCATCCTACTGGATTTAAAGTGGTGTCTTATTGTGTTTTGATTTTATTTCCCTGATGACTTATGATGTTGAGCATCTTTGCACGGGCTTATTGGTTATTTGTATATCTTCTCTGGAGAAATGTTTGTTCAAATCTTCTGCATGTTTTTATTTTTATTTTTTTTATTTTTGTGGTACGCGGGCCTCTCACTGCTGTGGCCTCTCCTGCCGCGGGGCACAGACTCCGGACGCGCAGGCCCAGCGGCCATGGCTCACGGTCCCAGCCGCTCCGCCGAATGTGGGATCCTCCCGGACCGGGGCATGAGCCCGTGTCCCCTGCATCGGCAGGAGGACTCCCAACCACTGCGCCGCCAGGGAAGCCCTTCTGCATGTTTTAAAATTGGATTATCTGCCTTTTTATTTTTGACATATAAGAGTTCTAAATATATTATTGGTGCAAGTCCCTTATCAGATATATGATTTGCACAAGTGTTTTCTCATTCTGTGGGCTGTATTTTCATTTTATTGATGCTGGCCTTTGAATTAGAAAAGTTTTAAATGTTTTAAAATTAATTTTTATTGAGTATAGTTGTTTGAATTAGAAAAGTTTTAAATGTTTTAAAATTAATTTTTATTGGAGTATAGTTGATTTACAATATTGTGTTAGTTTCTGCTGTACAGCAAATTGAATCAGTTATACATATACCTATATCCAATCTTTTTTAGATTCTTTTCCCATATAGATCATTAGAGAGTATTGAGTAGAGTTCTCTGTGCTATACAGTAGGTTCTTATTAGTTATCTATTTTATATATAGTAGTATGTATATGTCAATCCCAATCTCCCAATTTATCCCTCCCCCCCATTTCCCCCTTGGTAACCATAAGTTTGTTTTGTAAATAAGTTCATTTGTACCATTTTTTTAAGATTTCACATATAATCGATATTATATATTTGTCTTTCTCTGTCTGACTACTCCACTCAGTATGACAATCCCTAGGTCCATCCATGTTGCTGCAAATGGGATTATTTGGTTCTTTTTTATGGCCGAGTAATATTGCATTGCATATATGTACCACACATCTTTATCCATTCCTCCATCATTGGACATTTAGGTTGATTCCATGTCCTGGCTGTTGTAAATAGTGCTGAAATGAACATTGGGGGTACATGTATCTTTTTGAACTATGCTTTTCTCTGGATATACAGCCAGGAGTGGGATTGCTGGATCATATGGTAGCTCTATTTTTAGTTTATTAAAGAACCTCCATACTGTCCTCCTTTAAATTTTGATGAAGTCCTATTTACCTATATTTTTCTTTTGTCACTCATACTTTTGGTGTTATAGCTAAGAATCTTTGCCAAATACAAGATCATGAAGACTTTCCCCCATGTTATCTTTCAAAAGTTTTATAGCTTTTCTACTTACATTTAGATCTTTGATCCATTTTGAGTTAATTTTTTATGTGATGTGAAGTAAGGCTCCAACTTCATTCTTTTGCATATCTTTTGCAGTTGTCCTAGCACCATTTGTAGAAAAGACTCTTTACCTGTTGAATGGTCTTGGCATCCTTGTAAAAAAAAAAGTCACTTAGTTATATACATACGGGTTAATTTCCAGATTATATCTTCTGTTCCATTGATGTTTGTCTCTCCTTGTGCCAATACAACATTATCTTGACTACCCTTTTTTGTAGTAAGTTTTGGAGTTGGGAAGTGTAATCCTCCTGCTTTATTCTTTTTTTCCAGGATGGTTTTGGCTATTCTGCTTCCCCTGCAATTTTGTGTGAATTTTAGAATAATTTTGTCAATTTATACAAGGAAGCTGTCAGAGATTCTGATAGGGATTGCACTTAATCTGTAGATCAATTTGGTTAGTATTGCCATCTTAACAATGTTGTCTTCTAATCCATGATTATGGTATGATTTTCCATTTATTTAGATCTTCTGTAATTTCTTTCAATAATGTTTTGTAGTTTTCATTGTATAAGTCTTTCACTTTTGTTAAATTTACTCTGAAGTATTTTATTCTTTTTTATGCTTTTGTTAATGGAATTGTTTTCTTAATTTCATTTTCACACTGTTCATCGATAGTATATAGAAATAATTAGTTATTGTATATTGTTCCTGTATCCTGTACCCTTGCTGAACTAATTTATTAGTACTAATAGTTTCTTAGGGGATTCCTTAGTATTTCCTTTCTGTACAAAATGTCATCTGTGAATAGAGAAAAGTATCCACATTGGAAAGGAAGTAAAACTTTTATTTTTTTTCTTGTCTGATTGCCCTGGCTAGAACCTCCAGTAACAATATTGGCGTGGTAAGAGCAGAAATACTTGTCTTGTTCCTGATCTTACTGGGAAAGCATCCAGTCTTTCACTATTAAGTATGATGTTAGATGTGGCTTTTTCATAGATGCTCTTTATCAGATAGAGGAAGTTCCCTCCTATCCCTTGTTTGTTGAGTATTTTTTATCATGAAAGAATGTTAGATTTTGTCAGATACTTTTTCTAAGTCTATTGAGAGGATCATGTGATTTTTAAATATTCTATTGATATGATGTACTAAAATACTTGATTTCCAGATGTTAAATCAACCTTGCATCCCTGGGATAAATCCCATGGGGTCATGGTATAGAATTATTTTTATATATTGCTAGATTCAGTTTGCCAGCATTTTAGTTCAAGTTATTTGGTACTCTTTGTATCAGTTTTACTCTTTTATACTCTAGGGAAACATTACCATAGTATAGCATTTCTTTATTTCTCTCCTTATAATGTTGGCTTAATGCGATGGACTGCTTAATTCTGGACCTACTAGATAAATACAGTGATTCATGCTAATAACCTCTGTTTCATTGTCATACTCCATTTGTTGTCAAAATGCAAAGCTACTTTTAAAATATAGGATGGGAAAGAAAGTCTGTTTTATTTATTTTTTAAATTGAGATCGGCTCACATAACATTAAAATAGTATCAGGTGCACAACATAATGATTCAATACTTGTATATATTGTGAAATGATTACCGCAGTAAGGCTAGTTAGTATCCATCACCAGACGTAGTTATAAATTATATTTGTGTGTGTGATGAAAGCTTTCAAGATCTATTCTCTTAGCTACTTTCAAATATATAATCCAGTATTATTTTTTTTTTTTTTAAAAGCAGAGGATGGGTGAATTTGACCTCTCTTTTTTTTTTAATTTATTTATTTTTACTTTTAGCTGTGTTGGGTCTTTGTTTCTGTGCAAGGGCTTTCTCTAGTTGTGGCAAGCAGGGGCCACTCTTCATCGTGGAGCAAGCCTCTCACAGTCGTGGCCTCTCTTGTTGCGGAGCACAAGCTCCAGATGCGCAGGCTCAGCAGCTGTGGCTCACGGGCCCAGTTACCCCGGCGGCATGTGGGATCCTTCCAGGCCATGGCTCAAACCCGTGTCCCCTGCATTAGCAGGCAGATTCTCAACCACTTCGCCACCAGGGAAGACCTATAATCCAGTATTATTAACTATAGTCACCATGTTGTAAATTTCATCCCCAGGACTTATTTATTTTATAACTGGAAGTTTGTATCTTTTGATCCCCTTCACCCACCCACCCCCACTTCTGGCAGTCACCAATCTGTTCCTGTATTTATGCATTTGGTTTAAAAAAAATCTATTTTAAAGCTTTCATTTTTCTCCAAAGTTCGTTTTATTTATGAGTTGAATTGTAGCTACTGCTTCTTCCCCCTCTAGTTTAACTTTTATTATTTTCTTCCTCTTTGATTCATGAGTGAACTAGAGAGTTCATTCTTTGTGGCTAAACTGAATTATTTAGTAACAATTGGAATAACATGGCACTGTGTTCAAGTATAAGGAGTTGAGGTGAGAACACAAGCCTATAACTTACTTCTTCTGTCTGCTCAACCAGATTTAAATAGCTGATTCCCTACCTCTTAACACTACTTTTCTTTTCCATTTAATGCCAGTAATGTTGTGCTTCATTACCCTTGACTGATTCATTCTTTCCTTTCTGTCTTCTGGGTAAATATGTAGTACATATATTGCAGTTATCATGGTTTATAGTAACTTTTTGTGTATACTGACAACTCATGCCTGAAATGACAATTTTGCCAAAAGTTGCAAGGACTGCCACATTTATATATTTGTGATTTTAAATATGATTAAATTGGAGTCAGTAGGTGTGAGCCTGTTGTTCAGGGTAGGACTTTGCATAACTTGTAACTGTGGCATCTTTCTCAAACAGTGCTTTCATTGTGTCAGGTTCTTAGCCTCAACATCTTCAGTGATTTGTTCCTCTTACAATAAGTCAAACTTCTTTAGCTTGACGAAGACCCTCCGTATACATGCTCACTTACCATTGTGTCCCATCGCGCACCATTTGCTGTAGTTAGGCTAACTTCCTCATTGTCCTAGAAGCACAGTGAATTCCCTTTTGCCTTGTTTTCCTTAGATGGAATAATTATCCTCTCTTCCACACTAATCTAAACCCTGCAGGACCCAATCCAAACCTTGCTGTCCATGAAGACATTCTTGACTAGATCATCCCTCAGTAATCTCTGAATTATAGCACTTACAATTGTGATTCCAGATTTATGGTAATGACAGTTTCCATTATTAGCTGTTAATTCTCATGTGTTAGTATTCTCTTTCTCACTATATTATATAGGCTTCTGACAGGGAAGTTATCCTATATCATAACTCTTTTCTCCTCCTTGTAGAACTTGTTGCTCAAGTCAACTTTCCTAATTGACTACAATACCCATGCCAAATTTTATGTAACTGTTTAAAACAACCAGAATTTGATCACTCTTATCATCAATTATTCCCAGAACTTATTTTCTCCTCTGTGCCTTTCACTCTTCAATTATCAAATATATTTTACTGATATGATACCAAAACAATGTATGTACCGTGAAGTTACTATACAGTTCGAGGCCTCTGAGTTTTCTTGTGCTGCTCTCTATCTTACTGGAGCACTATGAAATCAGAAGCAAAGGTAACTTCCTAAGGCAATTAAGAAAATAGAATTTCCCCCTCAAAAACAGTTTAACCACTGCTCAAGAACAAGCAAATATGTTCAGAATCTGCCTATATCGTGCCAAGAGCCTAAAGCTTCTTGGGGAATAGCATAATAATTATGCTGTTGATGTTGGTGATTATGATATTAACAATCATAGCCTGAATAATATGTCACTATAAACATAGAACATAAATTTTGTAGCATGCAGAAACAGTGGATGGTGATCAGTGATGCAGGCAGGACAAGAGGTCAGAACCAGGAGAATTAAGGCTTTGGCTAAACCCAGAGGTCTGTGCAAAGGTTTGAGTCAGTATAACTATGCATTCAAGATACAGGCAATGCACAAGATCTGGTGGTTCGGGCATAGTGGAAATCATAGACTTATTTAAAAGAGCAACAAGGAGATCTTTATGTTAACTCAGCATTTACTTTATTCAGAACCATTTCATTTATCTCTAATTTTGGCAAAAGTCAATCATACTTCTAACCTGCTCAAAGCCTTGTAAAGCCATAAGTGCCTTAATGTGCTTTGAGTGAGGAATGTGGAGTCACAGAATAACAATGACCCTTACAATCTAGCAAAAGAGCATTGTAATAACAGAATATAAAGACACTGAAACAATCAATGTGTATATTTAGGATTTATTTGAGGTGTGGCAAAATATAATGTAAATGGGAACACAGAACTTCTGATCTGTAGCAAATACAATGATGATGGGTTTGGATACTGCAGAAATAAGAAGTTATTCATGCATACAAGTTCTGTCTGATACAATTCAAAGCCCAATCGATTAGCTTCCAATAAATCAAAAAAAAGGAAGAAGGCAAACTGTGCTTTAAGTAGAAGAACCATTATAGCTTAGTAAGATATTATTCTGGCATGAGGACCTAATCTATCTTAGCATTCCTTCCAGCATACAAAAGTGGGCCATCTGTGAGGGGATGGAAAGAAATATTCCATGCAAATGGAAATCAAAAGAAAGCTGGAGTAGCAATTCTCATATCAGACAAAATAGACTTTCAAACAAAGACTATTATAAGAGACAAGAAGGACACTACATAATGATCAAGGGATCGATCCAAGAAGAAGATATAACAATTGTAAATATTTATGCACTCAAAATAGGAGCACCTCAATACATAAGGCAAATACTAACAGCCAAAACAGGGGAAATTGACAGTAACACATTCATAGTAGGGTACTTTAAAACCCCACTTTCACCAATGGACAGATCATCCAAAATGAAAACAAAAGAGGAAACAAAAGCTTTAAATGATACATTAAACAAGATGGGCTTAGTCAGTATTTATAGGATATTCCATCCAAAAACAACAGAATACACTTTCTTCTCAAGTGCTCATGGAACATTCTCCAGGATAGATCATATCTTGGGTCACAAATCAAGCCTTGGTAAATTTAAGAAAGTGGAAATTGTATCAAGTATCTTTTCAGACCACAACGCTATGAGACTAGATATCAAATACAGGAAAAAATCTGCAAAAAATAGAAACACATGGAGGATGAAAAATACACTACTTAATAACCAAGAGATCACTGAAGAAATCAAAAAGGAAATCAAAAAATACCTAGAAACAAATGACAATGGAGGCACGATGACCCAAAACCTATGGGATGCAGTAAAAGCAGTTCTAGCAGGGAAGTTTATAGCAATACAATCCTACCTTAAGAAATAAGAAACAACTCAAATAAACAACCTAAACTTACAACTAAAGCAATTAGAGAAAGAAGAACAAAAAACCCCAAAGTTAGCAGAAGGAAAGAAATCATAAACATCAGATCAGAGATAAATGAAAAAGAAATGAAGGAAACGATAGCAAACATAAATAAAACTAAAAGCTGGTTCTTTGAGAAGATAAACAAAATTGATAAAACATTAGCCAGACTCATCAAGAAAAAAAAGGGAGAAGACTCAAATCAGTAGAATTAGAAATGCAAAAGGAGAAGTAACAACTGACACTGCAGAAATACAAAGGATCATGAGCGATTACTACAAGCAACTATATGCAAATAAAATGGACAACCTGGAAGAAATGGACAAATTCCTAGAAATACACAACCTTCTAAGACTGAACCAGGAAGAAATAGAAAATATGAAAAGAGCAATCACAAGCACTGAAATTGAAACTGTGATTAAAAATCTTCCAACAAAAAACAGCCCAGGACCAGATGGCTTCACAGGCAAATTCTGTCAGACATTTAGAGAAGTGCCAAAACCTATCTTTCTCAAACTCTTCCAAAATATAGGAGAGCGAGGAACACTCCCAAACTCATTCTACGAGGCTGCCATCACCCTGCTACCAAAACCAGACAAAGACGTCACAAAGAAAGAAAACTACAGGCCAATATCACTGATGAACACAGATGAAGAATCCTCAACAAAATACTAGCAAACAGAATCCAACAGCACATTAAAAGGATTATACACCATGATCAAGTGGGGTTTATCCCAGGAATGCAAGGATTCTTCAATATACACAAATCAATCAATGTGATACACTATATTAACAAACTGAAGGAGAAGAACCATATGATCATCTCAATAGATGCAGAGAAAGCTTTTGACAAAATTCAACTCCCATTTATGATAAAAACTCTCCAGAAAGTAGGCATAGAGGGAACATACCTCAACATAATAAAGGCCATATATATGACAAACCCACAGCCAGCATCATCCTCAATGGTGAAAAACTGAAACCATTTCCACTAAGATCAGGAACAAGACAAGGTTGCCCATTCTCACCACTATTATTCAACATAATTTTGGAAGTTTTAGCCACAGCAATCAGAGAAGAAAAAGAAATAAAAGGACTCAAAATCAGAAAAGACATAAAGCTGTCACTGTTTGCAGGCGACATGATACTATACACAGAGAATCCTAAATATGCTCTCCGAAAACTACTAGAGCTAATCAATGAATCTGGTAAAGTAGCAGCATACAAAATTAATGCACAGAAATCTCTTGCATTCCTATACACTAATGCTGAAAAATCAGAAAGTGAAATTAAGAACTCACTCCCATTTACCATTGCAACCAAAAGAATAAAACATCTAGGAATATGGGGCTTCCCTGGTGGCGCAGTTGTTGAGAGTCCGCCTGCTGATGCAGGGGACACGGGTTTGTGCCCCAGTCCAGGAAGATCCCACATGCTGCGCAGCGGCTAGGCCCGTGAGCTGTGGCCGCTGAGCCTGCACGTCCAGAGCCTGTGCTCCGCAATGGGAGAGGCCACAACAGTGAGAGGCCTGTGTACTGCTAAAAAAAAAAAAAAAATTTAGGAATAAACCTACCTAAGGAGACAAGAGACCTGTATGCAGAAAATTATAAGGCACTGCTGAAATAAACTAAAGATGATACAAACAGATGGAGAGATATCCCATGTTCTTAGACTGGAAGAATGAACATTGTGAAAATGACTATACTACCCAAAGCAATCTATAGATTCAATGCCATCCCTGTCAAACGACCACTGGCATTTTTCACAGAACTAGCACAAAAAATTTCACAATTTGTATGAAAACATAAAAGACCCCGAATAGCCCAAGCGATCTTGAGAAAGAAAAATGGAGCTTGAGGAATCAGACTCACTGACTTCAGACTATACTACAAAGCTACAGTAATCAAGACAGTATGGTACTGGCACAAAAACAGAAATATAGATCAATGGAACAGGATAGAAAGCCCAGAGATTATCCCACACACATATGGTCACCTTATCTTTGATAAAGGAGGCAAAAATATATAGTGGAGAAAATACAGCCTGTTCAGTAAGTGGTGCTGGGAAAACTGGACAGCTACATGTAAAAAAATGAAATTAGAACACTCCCTAACACCATACACAAAAATAAACTCAAAATGGATTAGAGATCTAAATGTAAGGCCAGACACTGTCAAACTGTTAGAGGAAAACAGGCAGAACACTCTATGACATAAATCACAGCAAGATCCTTTTTGACCCACCTCCTAGAGAAATGGAAATAAAAACAAAAAATAAACAAATGGGACCTAATGAAACTTAAAAGCTTTTACACAGCAAAGGAAACCATAAACAAGACGATAAGACAACTCTCAGAATGGGAGAAAATATTTGCAAATGAAGCAACTGACAAAGGATTAATCTCCAAAATTTACAAGCAGCTCAATAACAAAAAAAGCCAACAACCCAATCCAAAAATGGGCAGAAGACCTTAATAGATATTTCTCCAAAGGAGATATACAGATTGCCAACAGACACATGAAGGAATGCTCAACATCATTAATCATTTGAAAATTGCAAATCAAAGCTACAATGAGATATCATCTCACACCAGTCAGAATGGCCATCATCAAAAAATCTACAAACAATAAATGCTGGAGAGGGTGTGGAGGAAAGGGAACCTTCTTGTACTGTTGGTGGGAATGTAAATTGATACAACCACTATGGAGAACAATATGGAGGTTCCTTAAAAATCTAAAAATAGAAGTAACATACGACCCAGCAATCCCAGTACTGGGCATATACCCTGAGAAAACCGTAGTTCATAAATGTGTCATGTACCACAATGTTCATTGCAGCTCTATTTACAATAGCCAGGACATGGAAGAAACCTAAGTGTCCATCAACAGGTGAATGGATAAAGAAGATGCCACACATGTATATAATGGAATGTTACTGAGCCATAAGAAGAAACAAAACTGAGTTATTTGTAGTGAGGTGGATGTACCTAGAGTCTCACACAGAGTGAAGTAAGTCAGGAAGAGAATAACAGATACCGTATGCGAACACATATATATGGAATCAAAAAAAGAGAAAAAAGTCATCATGAAGAACCTAGGAGCAAGACGGGAATAAAGATACAGACCTACTAGAGAATGGACTTGGGGATATTGGGAGGGGGAAGGGTAAGCTGTGACAAAGTGAGAGAGTGGCATGGACCTATATACACTACCAAACGTAAAATAGATAGCTAGTGGGAAGCAGCCGCATAGCATAGGAAGATCAGCCTGGTGCTTTTTGACCACCTAGAGGGGCAGGATATGGAGGGTGGGAGGGAGGGAGAGACAAGAGGGAAGAGTTATGGGGACATATGTATATGTATAACTGATTCACTTTGTTATAAAGCAGAAAGTAACACACCATTGTAAAGCATTTATACTCCAATAAAGGTGTTTAAAAAACTGAAAATCAAAATAAAGCAGAATTTAAAATTAAAAAAAAACCAAAAATGTGGACCATCTGAATGCTAAAGTCATGTCAGAGGATGTGAATAGATGACCGTTGCTGGATGTGATGTTTTTCTTGTAGTCTCTGGCAGGGTAAACACTCTAGACCTGTTATGACTTGACCTTTCAGCCAATGAGATGACTATTCTTGCAGGTAGAGATGAGAAGTTTTTTATTATTCCTGGATATCAGGCAAAGTTTATGAGTTCATGAATCCTTTGGCTAGGTCTTGGGAGCCGTTTTTTTTGTTATTCTATCGCTGTCATTGCATATGTTGTTCTCCCTTCCCCACACCAAATGCTTTCTTACTTTCTATCCATCCAAGTTCTACCCACCCTTGAAGGCTTAGCAGAAATCTGATCTTCCTAAAAAGCACCATGTGGCTTATTCCTGTGCACATGTTTATTCCTGCTTCCTCTCATCCTATAGCACCCTTTAGCAGTAAAATACCCATCAGCATTCAGTCATTGTTATCATCTTTCTTGACTTACCTCATTCAAATAGAATTTAAGTTGAATATCAAAACTCAGATATTTGTTTTGATGCTTCTGTAGTGGCTTGTACCACTCTAAGTATACAGCTACATCATACACACATCACACTTATTGTCTAAACCAGGACACTTCTGAGAGTAAAAGAGGGTACCATTAAAAATTATTGTGGGCTTCCTTTGAAATGCATCAGAAAATAGGGTGGGCTGCTAGATGGGTAGAAAGAGGAGGATAAATGAATAGATATGTGATAAAGCAAGTACAGTAAAATATTAATGGCAGGTTTTATTTAATTTATTTTTATTTTTTTGTCTGTGCCATGCCACACAGCTTGTGGGATTTAGTTCCCCCACCAGCGATTGAACCCTGGCCCTTGGCAGTGAGAGGGCAGAGTCCTAACCACTGGACCGCTGGGGAATTCCCCAATGGCAGAGTTTTAGATGGTGATCACTATAAAATCACTTCAACTTTTCTGTGTGTTTAAAAGACTGCATAAGAAATAACTGAAAAACTATAATTATGCTGGGACCAAGAGGGTAAACCAACATGTATGATCATGCTAGCTTGGAGTTATTGCAGAACTGATCTCAAAAAGAAAAGCATGAGTACATAGAGGGATGAAAAGGAAGGAATAAGAAGCAATATAGCTAGATGGGTAGCCATGGTGTAAGCTAATAGATGAATTTAAGATCTAGGATTAGGAACCTGGCTTTAACATCAAGAGTAACGTTCCATTCTTCTGAATCTGACAGTGATATAGAAGCTTTTCACCATTACATTTTAAAATGGGTCATAGGAGGGAGCAATGATATGACTGAGGAGGAGGACCAGGTAGGAAAAGATGTTACATTAGCCTCCAATCTGGCACTATTTATGTAGCACCAAGCCAGGTTACACAGAGGCCAGGCCTCTGTGAAGCACGTACCCTCAGGAAGCAGACCTTTTGGTTTGTTGACTTCAGTAGCAGCAGGTGGCATATCAGGTGGTAAAGGTAGAAGCAACTCATTGAAAATCCCCAGGAAATCCTGGCTTACTTCTTTGTTTCTTTACTTTAAGCAGAGATGTGTTTCTGAAAAGCAAATGTGGATTTTACTTATTAAAACCAGGCTTTAGTTTCCTAGGATCTATCCCAGTGCTTCTCAAACTTGGCTTCACACTGTAATCATCTGGGTAGTTTTAAAAAATACTAGTGCCTGGAATCCACCCACTAGAGATTCTGATTTAATTGAATATACAGTGTGGCTTGGGCTTCAAGATTTTAAATAACTCCCCATATGATTCTAAAGTTTGAGAGCCACTGATCTTACTCTTAGAGATGTTGATATATGTTTAATTCAAAGGAGCTCTTGACCATATAGATAGCTCCCAAACAACTATGTGAAGGAGAGGGTTGGATGCATAGAGAGGGTTTTCCTGTTTCTGGGAAACAAAGGCTAGGGAGAAAGAGAATTGTGTGAAATTTTGCTCCATGGACCAGAATTTAAACTACAACACTGCTTCTAACAATTTACATGTCTTATATTCTACTCCCTACAATCCATAAATAATCAAAAATTAAATAAATGTTTAATCATTTTATCATGATAATACACTCCTAATTTTTTTCCATTCTGTATATTTGGATATTTATTGGGGTTTTTCCCCCAGGTTGAAGCCCACCTGTTGTTTTAGAGCATTATAAATCTAATTAAGCCAAGTAATGCAATACACCTTTATCTTGTCATGACCATTAGTGAAGTATGGCTTCACTATTAAGTGTGGGGTAGTGAGGAACATTGTACTTCCTGTTTCACCTGTTTGATAGAGTGTCTTAGGAAGTGGATAAAAGTAGTAGTTTACTAGAAACTAACAGCAGGAAGCAGATTGTAAACAGTCTATTTTGAGCACCTACAGTTTTCTCCTCTCTTGATCAATAAAACCAGTCACTACTTACGTTATCTATTGCTTATCTATTATTGCCTGCACCAGTGACAATAAACATCCTCTTTGCAAAGTCCTGGTATATGGCTGCAGGTCATCAGCGACCTGTGACTTGAGTGGTTCAGTTATTTGTGAGGTAGAGATGTCATTGAGTAGGCAATGTATTTGACTTGCTGGCCAGGATCTGGGACTGTGGTTTCAAAAGTCATTACTCATTTCATGTGAAATGAAGTTGTATTATGAAGATTTTTCAACTTTTGTAGGACCTCAAACATTAGACCAGAAAATTGCTGTCTGTTTTATTAGTGTCCATTTTATATTATCTTTAATCTGCCTAGAAATGTCAGATTTACCTCCCCAAAGTATATTTTCAAAGCAATATCCTGAGCTTTAATGGAATTAGGATTCATACTTGAGAAATTAAGGGCTTTGATATTAAGAAAATCCATTTATTCTATCTACTTTTCCTTTTTTTTCTTTTTGCTTTTTACAGCTTGGTTTAGAGTTACTGCTCCAAACCTAGTCGAATATTTATCAGGGAAACTCAACTCTACTTTTAATTGGCCTTGACTTTATTCAATCTAGCTATAATAATTTGATTTTTATATAAAATATTAAGTCATGCTTTACCATATGGTGAACATCATTTATACATAGAAGCTACTTGCTGTTCTACCTTTGGAGATTGTTAGAGAATCTCAGTAAGGGTTTTCTAGCCATCTGCTTCTCTTGCAAACCTTGTGCTAATGTAGACATCTGCAATGGTGACTCTAGGGTTATTAAACTGCAGTGTCCAGTTGAGTGCCCATGTGCATAACTCTTTAGAAAGCAGGCCTGTATGAAAAGATCACTTCTCCTGCTTTGATCCTGTGTCCCGAGGTGGATTTCACTGCACAGGAAGAGTGTTTATATGAATCTCACATGTAGCTCTCCCTTCATGTACGGTAGCTCCCTTTAAGAAAGGCTTTGCAGTCAGACCCAAATTTACCAAATAAATTAGTTGTAGTGCAAGTGATCACATTACTGAAGTCTTCTTCATATTTTTGAAAATACTTTTCCACAGAATTTATTTAAATTAGAGTTCCCCTAGTGCATTTAAATATTTGTTTATAAATCTGTAATTGACAGAAAATGGAGACAAGAAAAATTGGCAGTAGTTTATAGCACCTTAGCCTACCAAAGTCCAGAAATTAAAACAAATCATCTCTAATACTGTAATATACACCAATGGGGAAATGATTCCATTTACAAAAATTCATTTTAGACTCAAATTTTCTGGAGCACATTTATTGCACAGGGTGATGGTTGTTTGTATTTGGATTAATAGTCTCGCCATTTTTCAATGAGACTGCCTCCTTTAGCTATCTAATAATTTAACTTTTATTTAAAGGAAAATGTATAGCAGGATAGGAAGTAGACCTATTGTCTCTAGCCGCAGTATTCATTTGCAATAATATCTATAAAGTTTTGTTTGTAGTATTCATAAACATTTCACGTTTTGACGGCAATCAAATGAGATGTCAACCAGGGGGCAAAGAAACAAAATCAAGGACAATTTTTTGTTTTTGTTGTTTCAGCACTGAGGATCAGCAAAATGACTTAACATCCATGGACGGATGACTAAATTATTCAGTTATGAGAGTAACCTTCAAGTACTGTAGTTAGGAGTATCAATTTTGAAATTCAGTGTAGGAAAAATCACTTTTACATAATGAAATATTATGGCAGATAAACAGATTCCTGTAAACCTGTAATTCATTACACTGCACAGCTATTTTGATCTACTGAGTCGATTGGTAAGAAACAGTAAGAGGTAATTTTCTCTTTATGTCCAGAGATTTTCCATTCTCTCTCTCACGAAATACAGATCTCTGAAATAAATTATAGGCACAGGGTAATATTCTGGGTGGATGAGGAGACCAAGCAATTTAATGACAGCTTGTGTGATTAAAAACTGAAGCAACACTCCTGAGTCTGATGACCACAAAATCTGCTTATTGCCAGCATAATCATGGCAACGATGAGTTAGGTTCATATTATTTGATGAGACAAAAGGGCCAACTACTTTTTAAAAAATATTTTTCTTGCTTTATAAGCATTTGGAAGTTCTTGCTGCTATTTCCTCCAGGCTTTCATTGACCTTACATTTCGGATGTATTTTGAAGTAAATAATTGTGAGGTTTAGTGGCCTAAAGGAAAGAAATCATGAGGCCACTTAGACAATGTTTTCATTTCATTAAAGGTTGAGTGTGTTTATAAACATGTGAATTAATTATGTTTCTTTGGCCAATTGTAAATGTCTCAAGGGCAAGGATCTCAGTTTTAGATTTGTTTTGAGTTTTACAGTAATAATAAGTTGGCTCATAGTAGGCACTCAGTAAGCATCTAATATTTAATAACACTGAGAAAATGAGCCTCCTGCCAAGTTCATAGTCAGAACACAGAGTTGATTTTTTTTTAATAGTAAACCAAGTCATTCATTATTTGAAATTTTGGTTAACATTCCAAAGGCATGTGTTCAGGTTAACTGCTCACTACTTCAGAAGGTGCATCTGACATTTTAACCCCAAACTGTTGATGCTTGACTGTTTCTAACCCCCAAGGAAGAACTTTGACCCAGGGTGATGGAGCATCCGTGATGCAAGGGAAAACGTCTTTTGATATGGCTACAGAATCTGGCAGGAAAATTCACATTTAGATTTCAAAGGCAAGTAGGAGATGTGGAAGTAACTGTTGAATTTCCAAAAAAAAAATGTGACCTCAGTTTAACACATTTCAATGCCAATTCTAAGTGTCTCTTCTGAAATCCAGCTGACCTGCTTGGAAGCCTGTTATTCTGCTTATAAGTTTTATAGAAATATAGACAAATTACTTTCTGCTTAGAATCTGTTTGAGACCAGCTTAAAAGGTTGGGTAGTAGCTGGCATGGTTCATTAAACGATTTAATTGACCTTGAAATGCAATGAGTTGTGTGTGTGTATTTACTCTGAGTTTGAGTGGTTGTGTTTACTTTGGGTGCCTCTTTTCAATGTTCTTAAATATACAGTAATACATTTTTCAAAGTTATTATTGCTCTTATATTCCCTCTTTGAGGCCACTTGTTTGCTTCAGACTTCTTTTTCTGCCTCTTCTGATATTGGTTTCAGAATCCTTTTTTTTTTTTTTTTAACATTTTTATTATTCTTACGCAAAGGTAATTGAAATTGGTTTAGAGAGCCTCTTAAAGAACACTTTTCGAGTTCAGAGTTTACCTCCCTCTGATTGAAAGACACAGTAGAGCAATGGAGAGAAAGTAAACACTTTGGCTTATATAATAATAATTACCACTTTAAAATTTTTAAAATTATCATTAATTCAAAGAAACTTAAAATGCTCTCTGGTTACACAGTGTAAAATTTTAGGACTGTA
Organism: Lipotes vexillifer; assembly: GCF_000442215.2. NCBI lineage: Eukaryota > Metazoa > Chordata > Mammalia > Artiodactyla > Lipotidae > Lipotes > Lipotes vexillifer. Next base: position 692,577 of record NW_006779357.1, on the reverse strand, counting down.
AGAGAGTTCCTATGGTCATTTGGTACTTCTCTGTGCCTTCTGGAAACTTAATAGCCTCTGAGCTTTCCTTTAGCCCGAGGCTCAAAAGGGTCCTGCTGCTTGCTTCATTGGGCTTGAAAATAGTGGGCAAAAGAAAATCTTGTGCAAACACAGTATGCAAAATCTTTCATATACAGATAACTTTACAGACTCCCTTTCTGTAGAGAGTGTGCTTATTTTCCAGCGGTTGGATAAATTGTGCTGAAC
>NW_006779357.1:690495-692321 GCF_000442215.2 Lipotes vexillifer | reverse complement strand
GCTGAACCGATGGTACCCTCTTATCTACTGCTCTTTAGACCCAAGGCACATATTTTTAAGATGGCTGATGACAGAAGTTCAGAGATTCAGATCCGGACTGGAGAGAGGAGCAGAGGAATCCAAGCCTATGCAGGAAGCAAACAAACAGCTTTGGCCTCATTAACACCTACTTGCAGACAGATAACCCACTAAACTAACCATAGGGCAAGTGCATGGTTCTTGGGTTGGGGGATACTCTATGTTGAGAACTAGAATGCAGGACACTGAATGAGTGAATGTGTTTCTGTACACAAAGGGGTCAGTGGCTGGGGTGGAGTTGGGGTCAGGAGACAGGAGAGGGTGAAACTGGGAAATGTGGAAGGCAGAAATATGGGCTGAATACATTTTAAGCAGTCTTGATTGTTTGAGGGAGAAAATAGCAAGAGTGACCGTACTTTGGAAAGGAAGAATATTATGAACTATGGCTGGTTTTGAATGTATTTAAATACTTATAAAATATTTTATTTAGATTATCTTCTCTATCATTCAGGAAATCAAAGGGATGGTCTCAAATTTTATTTATGTATTAATCTCTATGTCTATTTTTTGTTTATGCAAATTTCTCTTGGGAGGCTTTGGCCATCCAGACAACACTGAGAGCCTTCTCAAAATATAATAGGTTAATTCTCCTGTGTGGCCTTCATCAAGTAACTTATCTTTTTGTGGGTTTTTAATGGCAGATCTACCATTCTCAGACCATAAGACTGAACAATATATGCTGTTTGTTTATCCATTTGTTTACTTATTCATTCATTCATTCAACAAGTATTGAGAACCTCATATGTGTGTCATGAACTTCACAGTACAATTTATTCATTCAGAAAATTTATTGAGCACTACTCTGTATTGTTAACACCAATAAATAGTATCAAGATCTCTCTCTTTTTCAAACCTCTCAACCTCCCTCTACCTTTTAAAACTTTACTTCGTATTTCTTTATCTAGATTTAGCCATTAGAATTACTTTCAAAGTTTCTTTGGATGTAGGTGAGTTATCATTCACACATAATATACATGGAATGACTTTAAAAAGTATAAAGCAGTGTATACATGCAGAATGGTGTTACTATTTGTACTCACTTATCGTCCTTGTTGGGACTGTGATTAACTGCTCACATAGAAGCAAAGAGTGACTGGATCCCCTCACACCAGAAAGTAGGGTGGTAACAGCCAGATGGATCAGAAAGAATGCAAAAAATGGAAATTAAAAAAAGAAAGGTTTCTCTTCTCTCTAGTCTCTCATTCCATTTTACCAAAGTTCGTCTGCTTTTGGACAGAGAGTGATTGTTAAGCCTCCCTGTGGGTTAAAAGTATGCTTTTAACTGAGACTATTGATGCTGCTGCTACAGACCTCCTCTGATTTTCTTTTACATGTTTTATTCTGTAAGGGGATTTTCAAAAAAAGATCCATCTCTAGCTCTCTCCCCATGAACAGGGTAGATCAGATTGGTTTTGCAGGGCTGAGTTTTCACTAGTACTTGAGCGGTACTGGAGTCAAATGCTTGCAGGGAACCCCCGCTGAATTGTAAATGCCCTGATCCCCAGAGTGTACCTCAGTGCACCTCTGAAAGCAGTCAATCGTTTCTCATTAAGCAGTGATTTGATTAGATAAAAATAAAAGTTGCTTGAGAATTCATTTTTGCAGCAGTGCATAATAAATTTATGCAAATTTCCATGCCACTAATCTGCATGCAAAATATAGAAGTGTGTTTCCTAGCCATGTGCACCTGTACTGAAGTTTAATCAGGTACAAATATTAACGGAAAGACTAAAGCTTTTTTTTTTTTT
>NW_006779357.1:637032-690485 GCF_000442215.2 Lipotes vexillifer | reverse complement strand
TTTGCGGTATGCGGGCCTCTCACTGTTGTGGCCTCTCCCGTTGCGGAGCACAGGCTCCGGACGCGCAGGCTCAGCGGCCGTGGCTCACAGGCCCAGCCGCTCCACGGCATGTGGGGTCTTCCTGGATCGGGGCACAAACCCGTTTCCCCTGCATCAGCAGGCGGACTCTCAACCACTGCGCCACCAGGGAAGCCCAAGACTAAAGCTTTTAACAAAAGTCACAGATGTTTGAGGTGTGTAAAATACCACAAAGAAAGCTTTAATGTATTAATGATAATTTTGGTGTTTTCAGACCAAACAAAATCTTTTTTTTTTTTTTTAGAAGGAAATCACAAACAAGGCAATTTTTTAGTGGCACTAGAGAAATACAGACAAAGAAAGATTGGGCTAAATGACTTGGCTGATTTAATAAAAAGGTGCGACTGAGTTGTTTGCAATGTGTAATCTACGAAAAGGGTCTTTATTAAGAATTTTCTTTCATTCACAAAGAAAACGAGAATAGTTCTAGGCATGGAGTGGATATTAAACGCCTAGAATGGTGCCTAGCATATAATAGATGCTTATAAATGTTTGTTAAAATTATACTTAATTGATGTTGATTAATTGCATTTTATGAATTTTTTAACATCTTTATTGGAGTATAATTGCTTTACAATGCTGTGTTATTTTCTGCTTTATAACAAAGTGAATCAGCTATACATATACGTATACCCCCATATCTCCTCCATCTTGTGTCTCCCTCCCACCCTCCCTATCCCACCCCTCTAGGTGGTCACAAAGCACCGAGCTGATTTCCCTGTGCTATGTGGCTGCTTCCCACTAGCTATCTGTTTTATATTTGGTAGTTTATATAACTCCATGCCACTCTCTTGCTTCTTCCAAGCTTACCCTTTCCGCTCCCCATGTCCTCAAGTCCATTCTCTACAACTGTGTCTTTATTCCTGTCCTGCCCCTAGGTTCTTCATAACCATCTTTTTTTTGGATTCCATATATATGTGTTAGCATATGGTGTTTGTTTTCTCTTTCTGACTTCATTCTGTATGACAGACTCTAGGTCCATCCACCTCATTACAAATAACTCAATTTCATTTCTTTTTATGGCTGAGTAATATTCCATTGTATATATGTGCCACATCTTCTTTATCTGTTCATCTGTCAATGGATACTTAGGTTGTTGCCATGTCCTGGCTATTGTAAATAGAGCTGAAATGAACATTGTGATAAATGACTCTTTTTGAATTATGGTTCTCTCGGGGTATATGCCCAGTAGTGGGATCGCTGGGTCGTATGTTAGTTCTATTTTTAGTTTTTTCAGGAGCCTCCACAGTGTCCTCCATAGTGGCTGTAACAATTGACATTCCCATCAACAGTGCAAGAGGGTTCCCTTTTCTCCACACCCTCTCCAGCATTTATTGTTTGTAGATTTTTAGATGATGGCCGGTGTGAGGTGTTACATCATTTTAGTTTTGATTTGCATTTCTCTAATGATTAGTGATGTTGAGCATCCTTTCATGTGTTTGTTGGCAATCTGTGTATCTTCCTTGGAGAAATGTCTGTTTAGGTCTTCTGCCCATTTTTGGGTTCGGTTGTTTGTTTTCTTTATATTGAGGTGCATGAGGTGATTGTAAATTTTGGAGGTTAATCCTTTGTCTGTTGCTTCATTAGCAAATATTTTCTCCCATTCTGAGGGTTTTCTTTCTGTCTTCTTTATGTTTTCCTTTGCTCTGCAAAACCTTTTAAGTTTCATTAGGTCACATTTGTTTATTTTTGTTTTTGCTTTCATTCCTCTAAGAGGTGGGTCAAAAAGGATCTTGCTGTGATTCATGTCATAGAGTGTTCTGCCTATGTTTTCCTCTAAGAGTTTGATAGTTTCTGGCCTTACATTTAGGTCTTTAATCCATTTTGAGTTTATTTTTGTGTATGGTGTTAGGGAGTGTTGTAATTTCATTCTTTTACATGTAGCTATCCAGTTTTTCCAGCACCAGTTATTGAAGAGGTTGTATTTTCTGCATTGTATATTCTTGCCTCCTTTATCAAAAGTAAGGTGACCCTATGTGCGTGGGGTTATCTCTGGGATTTCTATCCTGTTGCATTGATCTGTATTTCTATTTTTGTGCCAGTACCATACTGTCTTGATTACTGTAGTTTATTTATTTATTTATTTATTTTTTTGCGGTACACGGGCCTCTCACTGTTGTGGCCTCTACCATTGTGGAGCACAGGCTCCAGATGCACAGGCTCAGCGGCCATGGCTCACGGGCCTAGCCGCTCCGCGGCATGTGGGATCTTCCTGGACCGTGGCATGAACCTGTGTCCCCTGCATCGGCAGGCAGACTCTCAACCACTGCGCCACCAGGGAAGCCCTGTAGTTTATTAGTATACTCTGAAGTCTCGGAGCCTGATTCCTCTAGCCCTGTTTTTCTTTCTCAAGATTACTTTGGTTATTCGGGGTCTTTTGTGTTTCCATACAAATTTTGACATTTTTTGTTCTAGTTCTGTGAAAAATGCCATCGGTAGTGTGATAGGGATTGCATTGAATCTGTAGATTGCTTTGAGTAGTATAATCATTTTCACACTGTTGGTTTTTCCAATCCAAGAATATGGTATGTCACTCCATCTGTTTGTATCATCTTTATTTCTTTCATCAGTGTCTTATATGTTTCCGCATCATTCAGGTCTTTTGTCTCCTTAGGTAAGTTTATTGCTAGGTATTTTATTCTTTTGGTTGCAATGGTAAATGGGAGTGTTTCCTTAATTTCTCTTTCAGATTTTTCATCATTCGTGTATAGGAATGCAAGAGATTTCTGTGCATTAATTTTGTATCCTGCTACTTTACCAGATTCATTGATTAGCTCTAGTAGTTTTCTGGTAGCATATTAAGGATTCTCTATGTATAGTATCATGTCGTCTGCAAACAGTGACAGCATTACATCTTTTCTGATTTGGATTCCTTGTATTTCCTTTTCTTCTCTGATTGCTGTGGCTAAAACTTCCAAAACTATGTTGAATAATAGTGGTGAGAATGGGCAACCTTGTCTTGTTCCTGATCTTAGTGGAAATGGTTTCAGTTTTTCACCATTGAGGATGATGTTGGCTGTGGGTTTGTCATATATATGGCCTTTATTATGTTGAGGTATGTTCCCTCTATGCCTACTTTCTGGAGAGTTTTTATCATAAATGGGAGTTGAATTTTGTCAAACGCTTTCTCTGCATCTATTGAGATGATCATATGGTTTTTCTCCTTCAGTTTGTTAATATGGTGTATCACACTGATTGATTTGCGTATATTGAAGAATCCTTGCATTCCTGGAATAAACCCCACTTGATCATGGTGTATGATCCTTCTGATGTGCTGTTGGATTCTGTTTGCTAGTATTTTGTTGAGGATTTTTGCATCTCTGTTCATCAGTGATACTGGCCTGTAGTTTTCTTTCTTTGTGACGTCTGTGTCTGTTTTTTGTATCAGGGTGATGTTGGCCTCATAGAGTAAGTTTGGGAGTGTTCCTCCTTCTGCTATATTTCAGAAGAGTTTGAGAAGAATAGGTGTCAGCTCTTCTCTAAATGTTTGTTAGAATTCGCCTGTGAAGCCATCTGGTCCTGGGCTTTTTTTTGTTGGAAGATTTTTTAATCACAGTCTCAATTCCAGTGTTTGTGATTGGTCTGTTTATATTTTCTATTCCTTGCTCAGTTTTGGAAGGCTGTGCTTTTAGAATTTGTCCATTTCTTCCAGGTTGTCCATTTTATTTGCATATAGTTGCTTGTAGTAATCTCTCATGATCCTTTGTATGTCTGCAGTGTCAGTTGTTACTTCCCCTTTTTCATTTCTAATTCTATGGATTTGAATCTTCTCCCTTTTTTTATTGATGAGTCTGGCTAATGGTTTATCTATTTTGTTTATCTTCTCAAAGAACCAGCTTTTAGTTTTATTCACCACTGCTATTGTTTCCTTCCTTTCTTTTTCCTTTATTTCTGGTCTGATGTTTATGATTTCTTTCCTTCTTCTAACTTTGGGTTTTTTGTTTTGTTTTGTTTTGTTCTTTCTCTTATAGCTTTAGGTGTAAGATTAGGTTGTTTATTTGAGCTGTTTCGTGTTTCTTGAGGTAGGATTGTATTGCTGTAAACTGCCCTCTTAGAAATGCTTTTGATGCATCCCATAGGTTTTGGACCACCGCGTTTTCATTGTCATTTGCTTCTAGGTATTTTTTGATTTCCTCTTTGATTCATTCAGTGATCTCTTGGTTACCTAGTAGTGTATTGTTTAGCATCCATGTTTTTGTATTTTTTACAGATTTTTTTTCTGTAATTGATATCTAGTCTCATAGTGTTGTGTTCGGAAAGGATACTTGATATGATTTCAGTTTTCTTAAATTTACCAAGGTTTGATTTGTGACCCAAGATATGATCTATCCTGGAGAATGTTCCATGAGTGCTTGAGAAGAAAGTGTATTATGTTGTTTTTGGATGGAATATCCAATAAATATCAATTAAGTCCATCTTGTTTAATGTATCATTTAAAGCTTATGTTTCCTTATTTGTTTTCATTTTGGATGATCTGTCCATTGGTGAAAGTAGGGTGTTAAAGTCTCCTACTCTGATTGTGTTACTGTTGATTTCTCCTTTTATGGCTGTTAGCATTTGCCTTAAGTATTGATTTACTTCTATGTTGGGTGCATAAATATTTACAGTTGTTATATCTTCCTCTTGGTTTTGATCCCTTGATCATTACGTAGTGTCCTTCTTTGTCTCTTGTAATAGTCTTTAAAGTCTATTTTGTCTGATATGAGAATTGCTACTCCAGGTTTCTTTTGATTTCCATTTTCATGGACTGTCTTTTTCCATCCCCTCACTTTCAGTCTGTAAGTGTCCCTAGGTCTGAAGTTGGTCTCTTGTAGACAGCATATGTATGGGTCTTGTTTTTGTATCCTTTGATCCAGTCTTTGTGTTTTGTTGGAGCATTTAATCCATTTACATTTAGGTAGTTATCAATATGTATGTTCCTATTACCATTTTCTTAATTGTTTTGGGTTTGTTATTGTAGGTCTTTTCCTTTTCTTGTGTTTCCTGCCTAGAGAAGTTCCTTTAGCATTTGTTGTACGGCTTGTTTGGTGGTGCTGACTTCTCTTAGCTTTTGCTTGTCTGTAAAGCTTTTAATTTCTCCATCGAATCTGAATGAGATCCTTGCTGTGTAGGGTAATCTTGGTTTTAGGTTTTCCCTTTCATCGCTTTAAATATGTCCTGCCACTCCATTCTGGATTGTGGAGTTTCTGCTGAAAGATCAGCTGTTAACCTTATGGGGATGCCCTTGTATGCTTTCTATTTTTCCTTGCTGCTTCTAATATTTTTTCTTTGTATTTAATTTTTGATAGTTTGATTAATATGTGTCTTGGCGTGTTTCTCCTTAGATTTATCCTTCATGGGACTCTCTGTGCTTCCTGGACTTGATTGACTATTTCCTTTCCTATGTTAGGGAAGTTTTCAACTCTAATCTCTTCAAATATTTTCTCAGTCCCTTTCTTTTTCTCTTCTTCTTTTGGGACCCCTATAATTCGATTGTTGGTGCGTTTAATGTTGTCCCAGAGGTCTCTTAGACTATCCTCAATTCTTCTCATTCTTTTTTCTTTATTCTGTTCTTAAGTAGTTATTTCCACTATTTTATCTTCCATGTCACTTTTCCATTCTTCTGCCTCAGTTATTCTGCTATTGATTCCTTCTACAGAATTCTTAATTTCATTTATTATGTTGTTCATCATTGTTTGTTTGCTCTTTAGTTCTTCTAGGTCCTTGTTAAATGTTTCTTGTATTTTCTCCATTCTGTTTTCAAGATTTTTGATCATCTTTACTATCATTACTGTGATGTCTTTTTTAGGTAGACTGTCTATTTTGTCTTCATTTGTTTGGTCTGGTGAGTTTTTACCTTGCTCCTTCATCTGCTGTGTTTCTCTGTCTTCTCATTTTGCTTAACTTACTGTGTTTGGGGTCTCCTTTTCATAGGCTACAGGTTCGTAGTTCTCGTTGATTTTGGTGTCTGCCCCCAGTGACTAAGGTTTGTTCAGTGGGTTGTGTAGGCTTCCTTGTGGAGGAGACTGGTGCCTGTGTTCTGGTGGATGAGGCTAGATCTTGTCTTTTTGGTAAACAGGGCTGCGTCCGGTGGTGTGTTTTGGGGTTCTGTGATCTTGTTCTGATTTTAGGCAGCCTCTCTGCTAATGGGTGAGGTTGTGTTCCTGTCTTGCTAGTTGTTTGGCATAGGGTGTCCAGTATTGTAGCCTGCTGGTCGTTGAGTGGAACTGGGTCTTAGTGTTGAGATGGACATCTCTGGGAATGCTTTCACTGTTTGATATTTCATGCAGCTGAGCGGTCTCTGGTGGACCAGTGTCCTGAACTCAGCTCTCCCACCTCAGAGGCATAGGCCTGACACCTGGCCAGAGCACCAGGACCCTGTCAGCCACACGGCTTTGGGAAGTCTGAGGTCTTCTGCCAGTGTTCAGTGGGTGTGTTGTAGGAGTTGTTCCACATGTAGATGTATTTCTGATGTGTTTGTGGGGAGGAAGGTGATCTCACATCTTACCCTCAGAGGCATAGGCCTGACACCTGGCCAGAGCACCAGGACCCTGTCAGCCACACGGCTTTGGGAAGTCTGAGGTCTTCTGCCAGTGTTCAGTGGGTGTGTTGTAGGAGTTGTTCCACATGTAGATGTATTTCTGATGTGTTTGTGGGGAGGAAGGTGATCTCCACATCTTACTCCTCTGCCATCTTGAAGGTCTCCCCCAATCAGTACATTTTGGAAAGATCTTTCAGACCTGCTGATCACTTGATAAGTTTGAAAGATCTCAGTTCTCATAAAAGGCCCTTCAGTTTTAAAAGTGGAAGGCAAATTGCGGAAGCTAAGAGCAACCTGGTAAATTGAAATAGTACCAAAACACATTCATCCGTCAGAGGGAGCAATTATGGGGTCCCAAGGAAATTGTAGCAATAAGGATTTGATTTAGGGTGAGTATATGGAAGGTATAGAAGAACTAGATATCATTTTTAGGATTCCAGGAGAGTAAAGTTAGACTGTGCAAGAAGGCAAATTACCTGTGTAAGTACATAGGTAAAATAGGAGAGGGCCAAAGACCAAGTCACTAGCAGGGAGTTGAGTCCCTGAGATCGTTGAATATCTGGCTGCACCTTGGTAGTGTCTCTTCCTCAACCTGACTCTGGCTCACAATTTAGCCCTGCATGGCTAGCCCATCTGCTTTTCTACAGTGTCTTGATACATACTTTTCCAAGCACTCTAGGGGCACTGACGGTTTCAGTTTGCACAACTTGGTTGAGATCCCTTTCAGTCCATGTATCTGAGCTTGAAAATTAACAAGATGAAGAATAGAGTTGAGATATTTCAAAGTTGCATATCAAATATGGGGTTGGAAGTTTGAAAGTAGGGTTTACTTATACCTGCATAAAATTCTCCTTCATTTACGTGCAACGTCAATTTTGCCATGAGCTGTTTGTGGAGAGAGGGTGAGTTGATATAATTCAGAGTCAGAGTTGAGGGTAAACCATGTCTAGAAAAGAGTCATTCTTCATTTAGAAAAGATGGGATATATGTTCCTTTAAGAGCTTTTGGGTCAAATTTTCATGACTAAAACCATGGAGTAAATAATTCATACCATATCTGGTACCAGTTAGTTCCTGCCTTTGATAAGTCTATTCATCTTAATAGGTGATTATATAGAATACATTAAGAGAGTTAAGAAATGGATAGTGTATAAATGCTGAACTATGACCAAAAATGGTTTCATGTTTGATTAAGTTAGGCCTTGGGGAGGGCAGTCACTTCATTTGTCATTAGTTCAGGAAAGCTCAGTGTTAGCTGGATAGGTGAAATTGCTGCCTGGCTAGGAAAAGGCAATAAAAAGTACAAATTTTGAGAGTATTTTGGATCAACTGATGTTCCTGAGAAGTGAATGGTATTTATCCTTTTCTGAGGCTCCTTCCCCAATGTGGGTGCTATTCTAAATAGAGTGCTTTACAGATTCCAGACATATGCCACATTCATTTTATCCAGATGATGAATGACTTATTGATAGTCCAGGCTTTGTACTATTTGTGACTCCAGTTCTTTTAATAGCTCTGATGTCATGGAGATGACTGTTACTGGGATAGATATTATTAATGGTCACTATTCAGTCTTTTATTGGCAATGAAGCCAACGGGCAATTGTAGGGGCATGAGGTCAGCTTGAATAACAGATTCCTTGAAGTCATCTATGTATTCCCATTTTAGGATCTTGTGAAAAAACAGAAGCCAGTTTGAACACTACCGCATTTTGGATGAATTTCCATTTGAGGAGCTCCAGAAAACTCCCACAAGTCAGATACAGAGGAGTTTTCAGAAGATTGCCAAAGATTGTGCAGTGTTGCTGGCAGGGGGAGAAACAACAAGCAGATGTTTTAGCAGAGAGGAGCCCATTCTGGGAAACTATTCCTGGGCATTCAATGAAAAAACTGGGAGGGAAGCTAGTTCAGAACAAAGATGAGAGATCCTGACTTTGGCGTACACCTGCCTAAAAATAGACTTAGAAAGTTTTTACTTCCCAGCCCCTAAAGTAACCTCAGACAAATCTAGTCATTAATTAGTCTACTGAACTTTGTATGAAAACTGTCTGGCACTGTAACTAATCTTGTCACAACTTGCTGTTATTGTGGTAATGGTGGGTTTGATTTACTTCTATTTTTTTTTAAACACACTTCTGTCTCTACTTATCACATTTTTTGAAAACCCCAATCGTTAGAAATTCATAGCTGCTTTCATCATAGACTGGTTGCATGACCTTTGGTAAGTCCTTCCTCTCTCTAGCCTCACTCTCCTGATATAGAAGAGAAAGAAAATAAACTAGATGGTATGTTAGCTCTATTCCAATTCTAGAGTTTATGATTTATTTGGACCCAAGCTATAAACTCATGAGCCAGAGAGACTAATATTTATAAATTCTCTCTCCATCTCTGAGCACTGATGAAAATGGGAGGAATGTAGAACTCCTCACTTATTGGCAGAATAATCACTATAACAATAAGCCAGCGCTCTGAGGGCATAATTTTCATGTATATCACTGTTTGGAGATGTATTTGCTCAGTAAATATTTATTAATTATAAGTTATATACCAGGCACTGTGCTGGGTGCTGAAAATACCACAGTAAGCAAATCATACATGGTCATTGCCCTCAGGGAGTTTAAAGACTAGTTGAAAAACCACAAATAATAAATACTGTAATTATATAATTACAACTGAGATTAATTGGTAAGAAGGAGAATCAAGAAGGGTGAACCTAGCCTACTGGGAAATGGGGGTTAGAGTGAGGTCATGGAAGGTTTCCTTGAAAAAGATATATTCTTAAGCATTATAGGACTCAGTAAGGAAGAAGTCTGCACTGGAGGCCTGATTACTGAACTTCTGGTTTTTGCTCTGTTCCGTGGCTTTAACTCCAGGCAACAAATTCCAGATCTTCATTGTTTGTCCAAATGGGTTTGGGATAGAACAAGTAAATGGCTCATAGAAAACCATATCTGTAATTAGAAACAAAATTCAGAAAGATCACATGATAACATAATATTCAAGGGACATTCTACATGCAAGGGTTAATGTGAATGCATAGGAAATTTTCATTTTTTCTCAAGGAGAATTTGTAAGATACATTAAAATTTTGTGTATACATATGGACTGAGCCTGAGTCCATATAATGTAGTTATTTAAAGTGTGGACTATTGAGTGAGATTACCTGGGTTCAAACCTTGACTTCTCAAACTTTCTAGCTATGTAACCTTTGGTAAGTTATTTAACCTTCTGGAAAACATGGAAATTAATGAGATAATCCATGGGAAGGGTTTAGCACAGTACCTGGCACCAAGTGAAAGTCAATAAATGTTAACTATTATTGCTGATAGTATTTAACAGAAACAATCATCATCATCTCCTCCTCCATCTTTCTCGAAATAATACACAAGAAATATACCAAATAACCATTCCCCCTTATTCTTCCTACCATGAATAATGGATGGTCAACTTGACCAAGAAAAAAGAGGAATGGGAGTTGCTAGGGCTTTTAGGAAAATGTCAGTGGAATAGGACAATTCCTGATGTAGTTGTGTGTGGAAAGAGGCTGAAGGCAATTCAGAGGCAAGTTTTAACTGTCATTGAAATCTAACTTTAAAGGCACTGAGTTTGCTTACTATTTAAAATAGTTGTTTTGGTGGAGGTAGTAATATGTGTGTGAGTGTGTGCACATGCACATGAGAGAGAGGAAGGAATGGGGGATGGGGGGAGAGAGAGGCAGTCTCTAATTGATCTTTCTAAAAAGTTTTGGATTATCATTTATTGGAGTTGCTTAAAGTAGGCTTCACTTATTATGGCAAAGGTTCTAATATCCTTCTTGAAATCGTGGCTATAATTCAACTGTCCTAGTACAAGCATTACACATATAACATTTTCAGTATATAATCACTTATGAGGAAAATAATGATCTATTGAATCACATTATATGGCTTAATGTTGACAATTAATATGCAAGAAAATATTTTCCAATTTTCTTTGTATGTTTCTTGCTACATATTCTGTGGGTCTCTGTTAGGTATGTTATGGGGTAAAAAGGCAGAACTTAATTGTATTTTTTTCCCTCAAAGCAGGTATGGATGCATTTCCTTGCAATTTGTAGGCTCATAATCATCTCTCTATCTTTGGCTTCATTACCACAATGCTTCTCTTCAGTGCTGAGTGAACATGGTTCTGTATTCCACTCTGAAACTCAGAGAGATCTTTCTTTTGGTACTAGTGCCCCAGTCCTTCATATTTATGTCTCTCCTTTGCCAACACATGCCCTTTGCTAAAGCCATGGCCTTTCCACACGGATCTTGGTCATCTCACTCTCACCCATACCTCTGTTCACGTGCCTTACATGCATGGAATAATTTCCCAAACCCCTTTAGCCTAGAAAATTCTATCCCATCAATGAAGTCCCTCTCCATCTCAAAGTCCTTATCAACTATTCTTAGGCCACACTGGGCTTGTGTACTATAATATAAAATCCTAATAGAATATAAGGCTCCATAACACCCACATTTTTTGGAGAGCCCCTCACTCTCCAGACCTAGCACATAACTGCTCTCCAGGCAGATGCTCAACAAATACATAATGAGTTGAATCCTGTCCTCTGAAGCAGAGCAACATGAGAAGACTCAATGGGAGATAAGAGGAAACAATATACACAGAGCATTTGTATCCTAATCTCTTCACAATTATGTCTATTCAGAGAAAGGAAGAGGAGCACATTTCAAATCCTTACTAGTCATATAAACAGAGAGCCGTCACTTTCTTCTGGTTAAAGGCAAGTGTGGGCCCTCATACAGCTGGATTTGAGACTCTAAGGTTATGCAGTTGGTACTAACAATATTTGGAACATCTGAGTCTTTCCCTTTTGTCATCATACTTCATGATTTCGCCTTAGTTTGTATACTGACGAATCAGGCCAGAAGAATTGATTTGACGTTGTTTTCCAGTAAACTTATTTTTTGTAAATTTAAGAGCAACAGTTTGGAGTGTAAGTTTTCCTACAGATTCTGCATTTCAGGACCTAAAGTCTTGGTTAGGAGAGCAAACAACATGACTGTTTAAATTGTGTTTGTTTTGAAACCGCTAGAAATGGCTCTAATGTGTCAATACAGGATCTAGTTTAAATTCCTTCTGTTAGATTAGAGGCACTTGAAAACAAAACACATGCAGCTGTGGGATATTGAAATATTTCATATGCATATATTTGCAGCCTATTTTATGGAGAATTTTACACGTTAGCAAATCTAACCAATTCCTTTTCAATTTCTAAGACTTAACTTTATCTTTCCTTGTTGTTGTTCTGTTTAGGTTTTAAGACCCAATTTGTATTTTAGTTTAAGAAATAAAAACATTGAGTAACCTCAAAGTGTTTGCCGATGCCTTGAGTAGCAGTGGATAAATGGAAAGTTAAATGACTGGCTTAGGGCCCAGGAGAAAGTCACCAGTGGGACTGAGACAAGACTCCTGTCCTTTTTTTCCCAGTTGTCTCTCAGATACACTCTACCAATGAATCTGCAATGGAGCAGTCCCTCAGTCTTTGAAAGTAGCCGAGTAACTCATCAAATAAAGGGAATGATCATCTTGACTTAAAATAAATGTCCTTCTCTTTCACATTTTTCGCCAAAATGTATTTTGAATGTATAGATCAAGGAGATGGTTTTTACAATTTAAATCTGACTGGCACCACTGCTGTTAAATGAAAATGTGGGTATAGAAATATAATTTTTTAAATTGGAAATCAAAAAAGCTTGTTAGCATTTGTGCCTATTTCCTAGGAAGTTCATAGTGCTTTAAAATTAACATTGATTCAATGATGAACTGATTGAAGAGAGACCACTTATAAAATTAGGGACAGAGAGCAGGGGTAGTCATGGCAATTTCTCTGCCAGCCTAGGAAAGCTCACTAATGAAACCAGAGGGCTGGAGAATTCATGAAGGGCAGTATCACAAATGATTTCTCCCATTACAATGAAATTGGTAGTTCAATGGCCATTATAATATGATATTTATGATTGTATCTGGTTATACTATCGTGGAAGCTAGATCATTTTACTATGGGAATAGTTTAGCACTTATAATGTGTTCTTTAATCAGATGCCCATGTGCAATGCCATTTCATATGAATTGTAAATGTTAAACAGTAGACTAAGTTAGATTACTTTCAAATTAAAAATTATAGATTATCAAACATGAGTTCCATTAGCTAATTGGTAGTATAATGCGCTTGTTTCCTTTGAGCCCGAGTGTGCCAGACTGTGATTAGAAATGTTTGGGCTTAAACCAGCATTGAGCATACTCAGTTGTAGAGCCTGAGTGATTACAAAGGTTGGGATACCAGGACACAATCTAGAGCCTGCGACAAATCGTTTAAAGTGTCAATTTTTTAAAGCTCACACAATGTTTGATTTTTTTTTTCCTTCCCACAGTTTACATGTTTATTCCAAACCTAACCAAATCTCTGAAAAGATCAACAGTGTCACATTCTGGGTATCTTGTAACAGATGCCACAGTCTGGGCAGGGAGTATCACAACAATCTTTTCTGTCTGGAATAGCAGGGGAACATAACAGACAACTTTCCCAGAGGTTTATTTTTTCATTGATCTTAGGGCAGCCCTGGGATGAAGGCAAGGACTATTATCCACAATCTGTAGGTTAGGATACTGAGGTGCCAAGAGGTTGTGAGTAAATGACAAAGTCAAAATGTGGACCTAGATGTTCTGCCCCTAAATTCAGTTCAGTTTCTATGATGCATGAATAACATGGGTCACAGAATTGTAGTTAAAATTCTCAACTCAAAGTTACATTACTACCTCAGTTTAGTCTTTTTTAGGTTTCTGTTCTCAAATGTCTGAAACATTCTTGGTTTAAAATATAGTGTCTGTCACCCTTAGTACCCCCAGCTAGTAAGAATTTTACAAAGACAAACCACTAGATTAGATTTTACTGGCATTACTTTGCACTAAACCCAGAGCAGATAGGCCTTGATTTAAGTAAATGCAATATAACTAAACCCACACTTACAACCTAGATAATATAGCAAAGAGTTGCTTTAAATAGGAGATTCCACTTGTATATTTTACATCAAATTATCCATCTCTAGAGGCTTGAGGGAAACACACCTGTTATGTAAGGCAAAGTTCATCAATACCACCCAACAGTCATGCAAAAGCAATAAATGAGATTGTTGTTCAAACTGTCTTAACTCTTGCTTGTGTGATTTTCTACATATCTACAGTGATGTAGCACTGTTCCCTAATATTCACCTACATTTGGCATATACATGATGACAATTGACTGTGAATTTTTACAGCAAAATAGCATCAAACAGATTTACTTGTGTATCTTCATATTGGAGTGTACAGGAAAATGTGTAGCTTAGAAGGAATTTGATGTGAGGTGCCAGGTAACAAAGGGCTGCTTTCTAGTGCTTTTCATCTAACTTATTTTCTGTTCGGGATAGCTTTTATTTAAATGGCCTCCAAGTAAAGCCCTAAATATTATGTGACAAAGATGGAAAGACACTCTTGTGAAGTGGTTGGCTTTTAGAATGATCTTGAAGGATATGGAGTCATTTTAATAGTGATGGGGAGTTGGGCCTCATCCCAGAAAATGCCCAGATGATCATTTTTTGGGAAGATGGAGTAAGCCTTTACCTATTTATTCTACAAATATTTACTGAGCATGCATTATCTGCCTGGTTCTGTTCTAGGTGCTGGGTATATTACCATTTTAAAAAGTGGGAAAAAAAATCTCTGCCCTCATAGAGCTTATATTTCAGTGGGGATGACAGACCATTATCAAGATAAATGAGTAAAATATGTGATACAGAATATCAAAAAGAAACACTCAAGGAAGTGGGATATAAAGTATATGGGTGAAATTTTAGATAAAGAGTACAGGAAAAGCCTCACTGAGAATGCCTCCTTTAAAGGATATGAGGGAGTAAGACATGAGGATACCTGGGGGAAGAATATTCCAAGCAGGGGGAACAGCAAGTGCAAAGGAGCTGAGGTGGGAGCATACCTGGGGTATTTGCCGAATAGTAACAAGGCCAGTGTGTTCAGAGGCACAGAATGAATATAGACAAGTGGAAGAGAAGAACAGATAAGAGAGGTAACAGAGGTCCTGGGGGAAAGATGGAGGTCTAGATCGGAGAGGGCCTTGTAGGTCCTGGTAAAGACTTCTATCCAAGAGAGAGAATGGAAGACAGAGTGTGAAGATCTAACTTACATTTTAATGAGAACCTTCTAATTACAATGATTGCAACAGACTGAAGAATGCAGGGACAGAAATAGATCAGTTCAGAGGCTTTGAAATAATCCTGGTGAGAAATGATTGGTAATTCCAGGTGATAATAGGGTAGAGTTCTCAAGATTTTCTGATGGATCTGCTGTGGGATATGAGAGAATTAAAGGAATCAAGATTTTTGAAGAGCTGCATAACTAGAGGGATGGTTTTCAGTGTTAGTGAGATGGGGAAAACTGAAGGAGGCTGGTTGGAAGAGGGTGGCAAACATCAGAGCTCAGTTTTGAGCATGTGTGGCTTGAGATGCCTATTAAACAGCTAAGGGAAATGTTGTATAGGCTGTTGATGAATGAGTCAGAATTTGAGGGAGACGTTATGCTGGTTATATAAAATTGGAAATCATCAGCAAATAAACTGTATTTAAAACTATGAGGTTGGGTGAGTTTACCTGAGGAATTATTATACATAGAAAAAAAAAGGAACAGGTCTGGTGACATGAGAAAACCCATTACATAATAGTATGTGTAGAATAGTCTCTTTTCTTGGGAAAGAGAATGTTTTTAGAAAGAAGAATAGAAGGACATATACCAAAGTCATCTCTTGGAATATTGGTGATTCTCATTTTATCCTTTTATGTTTTCCCATATTTCCCACATTTTCTTTGATGAAAATGGATTGCTTTTATAACTAGAATGCAGAATGGAAAAATAAACAATTAAGAAGACATTTATCTATCATCCTTTCCCAGTGTCTAAAGTAAAACATTTTATTTGTGTCAACACACACACGCACACTCATATACACATACACCCACAGAGAAAACAGGCTGAAAAAAGGTTATTTGAATCAAAGTATATATGACATAATTGGGGCTTGCAATCAGATGCTTCTGTCCTTACACAGAGTTCAGTTAGTCCAACTTGATAAAAATGTGCCTGGACAGTAAAGAATATGAAGACCTGGGGACAGCTCAGCCCAACAGGACTACATCCAACCAGAATAGACTGGGACCCTTGGGGCTGAGTCAAAATCACATCCTTTGGGAAAAGAGAATTAACTGAACCCTTGTTCTACTCTCTTGTGACATTCTCTTCCCTGAAGGCCTTTTGCCTTCTTCCTCTAGCAGTTCCCGTTCAGGGAACAGGGTATCTGCTAGTTCAGCAAACCACTCTGAAATGTTCATAACTTATTCTTGGCCAATTTTTCACACATGGGAAAGTGTATCATCTTGAGTTTTAAAGTTCAGATACTTCCTTTTTTTTTTTTTTTTTTTGGACACAAACTCTAACAGTTCCCTTTACGTTCTCTTCCTCTTCCCATTTGATTATAATAAGGATGTCCCCTACCTTTCCTGGTGGTGACTCAGACATAGCTAAAGGGGGCTTTTTTCACACTTCTTTCGGAAAAGGAAAAAAAGTCAGTGTTTGCCCTGAGGTCAAACAGAAAATATTTTAGCTAAGATGCAGGATGGTTGATGCAGTTATGAGTGACTGAAAAAGGAATTGTAATGGAAAAGACATTTGCATTTTTCAGCTGTAGCATTTGCTACTGTGAGTGTTAATTAACACTTTGTGAAAAGTGTGTACATGCATGGTAAGATTTTTAAGCAGAAAGTTGAAAAATTGGTACAGAAATTTATTTTTGCATATGCCTGTCTTTCTATTAAGTGTAATCCTCTTCCTGATGATTTGATGATCTACTTTACTTTTTCCTCTCCTTCCTAGGAGTGCCCTGACCAACTCTAAAATGTTCATGGAACAAATGAGATATGTTACTCCCTCTTCTAGATTCCAAAAGTTAGACCAGGATCCCTCCAATATTCTATTAATTTTGGTGATTTTCATCAAAGTTAGAATAACAGAGAATGTAATTTACATTCACTGCCAGTCTCTTGTTCTGACATACATAGTGCACACTCATGCATGCATGCGCACACGCACGCACACACACACACACACACACACACTTCTACCTGTACATTCAATTATTAACTACAGAGATTGAGTCCCAAGAGGACCCACACATTGTTGAACTTAGATCAACAATGTAATCAAAGGCATTAAGTTATAAACTTTTTGCCTAAAACCAGACTTAGGATCTTATAGAATGAGCACAGGTCTTGGGGTTTTAAGACCTAAGTGTAAACCCTGCATCCACCATGTACTAACTGAGCAACCATTGGCAAACCACTTAAGCATTTATTTAATGCTAAAGCAGCGTAACACTTGTTCTGATGGTAACCAGTATGATGGGCATTAAAGTCAGATGGACCTCAATTCAAATCTACTACTTGGACAACTTGAACTAAATGGCTTATTGTTTTAGACTCTGTATCTTTGCTGATGATATTAGAGTAATACCCTGATTTTTCAGGGATTTTTGTGAGAATTAAATAAGTCAGTATTGACAATGTGTCTCAGACCAGTTTGGGACATATGATATATTAAAATGTTTTATCTGTTGTTACTATTGCTGTTGTTGCTCTGCTTCTTTGTAGTATAAGTATTCTCCTACCTGTGACAATGTGTAGACTTTCACTAAGTCAAGCCAAGCCTGTAGCAGGAGAAAAAAGGTTAGATTTGAGCTTCCCTGGTGGCGCAGTGGTTGAGAGTCTGCCTGCTGATGCGGGGGACATGGGTTCGTGCCCCAGTCCGGGAGGATCCCACATGCCGTGGAGCGGCTGGGTCTGTGAGCCATGACCGCTGAGCCTCCGGAGCCTGGGCTCTGCAACGGGAACGGCCACAACAGTGAGAGGCCCGCGTACCGCAAAAAAAAAAAAAAAAAAAAAAAAAAAAAAGGTTAGATTTATGAATCACACTATCAGTTAAACAATATTTGTTACTTAAGTGAATGAACAGGAAGAAAAATTTGAGAGGGAGCTAGAAGAATCTCTTTTAATTGTAGAGCAATTAAAAGACCTTTGTGAGATTAGTAAGAGACTAAAAAGGTTAAATTTTGCCACTGAGAGAATGGGAATGAAGCCATAGCGAAAATTTTTCTTGGGACAAAAACAAGACATTATACATCACAAAGATAAAGGTAACTTGGCTCCGTTTCTGTAAGGAGCCTGAATGTCCCACACTCATTTCCTCATTTTGTCTTCATTTTATGTACTATGACCAGGTTGGATAGCATAATGGTTGACAGCTTGGACTTTAGAGCCAGATAGCCTGGCTTCAAAGTCTAACTTTGCTACCTACTAGCTACATGACCTTATGAAAGCCACTTGACTTCTCTTCTTCATTTGTTAAATGGAGATGATAATAATACTGTCTGCCACATAGAGTTGTGATGATTAAATTAATTAACTACAGTAAAGTGCTTTGAACAGTGTCTGTCACACAGTACGTCCTATGGAAACATTTATTAATTAAAATTAGTGAAAGGTATTTTGAAAAGAGTTGATTTGTAGGCTCCACCTAATGTCAAAGGAGATAGGATTCCATTTGTCATGCCACACCATCAGCTTAGCAGATATCTTACCTTTAAAGTCAACTACCAATTTGTAGAGAGCTTATATATTTAGTGGATTGCCATTTGTGTCTGTGTGTGTGTGCACGTGTGCATGTGTATGTGTATCCCCTCCCCCGCCTTTTCTCATTGTAAATATCCATAGAAGAATAAATAAGATCTTTGAGCACACTGGGAAAAACAAAACGGCATCAGAAGACATTTGAGTCTTTTAAACTTGACTGGAGTTTGAAAGAAAAATCAGTTTAAGCTTTTGCTTGAGGAACTATTAATACGGTAATATTTCTAAAATATTCCACTTTGTGCTTTTCTTGGTATAAATTCACATGTAAATAAAGGCCACTGTCTCCTACTCCCCTAGTAGGGACACTGTGAACACATAAGAAACACACACACTGACCCTGCATATATTTTTATGACTTGTATTTTAGATTTTTCTCTGATCTATGTGGGATAACCACATGACCCTCACATGAAAAGTATCTTTGGAATGACCACTTATTTGCATTAGTGAGAACAAGACACTGTACTTTGTTTTGTGGATTGTTGCAGCTGAAGTCAAAGTAAAGTGTTTGCAAGGTCTTGAGTAGAACTGAAAATTAAAAGTACTTGCATCAGTGGTATTGATCTTAGAGACCTCCATTCCCCCATACTTTGCTAAAAAAATATTTGTCCTCTGTTTCTGAATAAGTGGCAGGGATACCCCATGAAAAATGCTGCCCATTCATGGCATATCATCTTGATGAATTATTTCAAGGCTCTATCAAACTCTTTCCAAATGTCTAGTAACCTACTGAAGCTATTCAGGTCCTGATTTTCAGCCAGGGCTTGTTATCTTTTCTTTACTTTTTTAAAAATAGATCTTTATTGGAGTATAATTACTTCACAATACTGTGTTAGTTTCTGCTGCACAGCAAAACGAATCAGCCATATGCATACACATGTCCCATATCCCCTCCCTCTTCAGCCTCCCTCCCACCCTCCCTATCCCACCCCTCTAGGTCATCACAAAGCACCGAGCTGATCTCCTTGTGCTATACTGCTGCTTCCCACCAGCCAGCTATTTTACATTAGGTAGTGTATATACGTCAATGCTACTCTCACTTCACCTCAGCTTCATCCTCCTACCCCATGTCTTTAAGTCCATTTTCTATGTCTACCTCTCTATTCCTGCCCTGCAACTAGGTTCATTAGTACCATTTTTTTTTTTAGATTCCATATATATGTGGTAGCATATGGTATTTGTTTTTCTCTTTCTGACTTACTTCACTCTGTATGACAGACTCTAGGTCTACCACCTCACTACAAATAACTCAATTTCATTTCTTTTTATGGCTGAGTAATATTTCATTGTATATATGTGCCACATCTTCTTTATCCATTCATCTGTCGATGGACACTTAGGTTGCTTCCATATCCTGGCTATTGTAAATAGATCTGCAATGAACATTGTGGTACATGATTCTTTTGGAGTTACGTTTTTCTCAGAGTATATGCCAGTAGCGGGATTGCTGGGTCATATGGTAGTTCTATTTTTCGTTTTTTAAGGAACCACCATACTGTTCTCCGTAGTGGCTGTATCAATTTACATTCCCACCAACAGTGCAAGAGGGTTCCCTTTTCTCCACACCCTATCCAGCATTTATTGTTTCTAGATTTTATGATAATGGCTATTCTGACTGGTGTGAGGTGATACCTCATTGTAGTTTTGATTTGCATTTCTCTGATAATTAGTGATGTTGAGCATCTTTTCATGTGTCTATTGGCCATCTGTATGTCTTCCTTGGTGAAATATCTATTTAGGTCTTCTGCCCTTTTTTTAACTGTTTTTTTTTTTTTTTTTTCACATTGAGCTCCATGAGCTGTTTGTATATTTTGGAGATTATTCCTTTGTCCATTGATTCATTTGCAAATATTTTCTCCCAGTCTGAGGGTTGTCTTTTTGTCTTGTTTATAGTTTCCTTTGCTATGCAAAAGCTTTTAAGTTTCATTAGGTCCCAATTTTTATTTTGGGTTTTATTTACATTACTCTAGGAGGTGGGTCAAAAAAGATCTTGCTGTGGTTTATTTTAAAGTGTGTTTTTCCTGTGTTTTCCTCTAAGAGTTTTATAGTGTCTGGTCTTACATTTAAGTCTTTAATCCATTTTGAGTTTATTTTTGTGTATGGTGTTAGGGAGTGTTCTAATTTCATTCTTTAACATGTAGCTGTCCAGTTTTCCCAGCACCACTTATTGAAAAGGCTGTTTTCTCTCCATTGTATGTTCTTGCCTCCTTTGTCGTAAATTAGGTGCCCATATGTGCGTGGGTTGACTCTGGGCATTCTATCTTGTACCTTTGATCTATATTTCTGTTTTTGTGCCAGTACCATACTGTCTTGATTACTGTAGCTTTATGGTATACTTTGAAGTCAGGTAGCCTGATTCCTCCAATTCCGTTTTTATTTCTCAAGATTACTTTGGCTATTTGGGGTCATTTGCATTTCCATATGAATTGTAAAATTTTTGTTCTAATTCTGTGAAGATGCCATTGGTAGTTTGATAGGGATTGAGTTGAATCTGTAGGTTGATTTGAGTAGTATAGTCATTTTCACAATTTTGATTCTTCCAATCCAAGAACATGGTATATTTCTCCATCTGTTTATGTTATCTTTTATTTCTTTCATCAGTGTTTTATAGTTTTCTGGGTACAAGTCTTTCTCCTCCTTAGGCAGGTTTATGCCTAGGTATTTTATTCTTTTTGTTGCAGTGGTAAATGGGAGTGTTTCCTTAATTTCTCTTTCTGATTTTTCGTTGTTAGTGTATACAAATGCTAGAGATTTCTGTGCATTAATTTGGATCCTGCAACCTTACCAAATTCATTGATTATTTCTAGTAGTTTTCTGGTGGCATCTTTAGGATTTTCTATGTATAGTATCATGTCATTGGCAAACATGACAGTTTTGTTCTTTTCCAATTTGTATTCCTTTTATTTATTTTCCTTCTCTGATTGCTGTGGCTAGGACTTCCAAAACTATATACAATAAGAGTAGCAAGAGTGGACATCCTTGTCTTGTTCCTGATCTTAGTGGAAATACTTTCAGTTTTTCACCATTGAGTATGATGCTTGCTGTGGGTTTGTCATATATGGCTTTTATTATGTTGAGGTAGGTTGCCTCTATGCCCATTTTCTGGAGAATTTTTATCATAAATGGGTGTTGAATTTTGCTGAAAGCTTTTTCTGCATCTATTGAGATTATCATATGGTTTTTATTCCTTAATTTGTTAATGTGGTTTATCACATTGATTGATTTGTGTATATTGAAGAATCCTTGCATCCCTGGGATAAATCCCACCTGGTCATGGTGTATGATCCTTTCAGTGTACTGCTGGATTCTGTTTGCTAGTATTTTGTTCAGGATTTTTGCATCTATGTTCATCAGTGATATTGGTTTATAAGTTTTGTTTTTGTGATACCTTTTTCTGTTTTTTTGGTATCAGGGTGATGTTGGCTTCGTAGAATGAATTTGGGAGTGTTTCTCCCTCTGCAGTGCTTTGGAAGAGTTTGAGAAGGATGGGTGTTAGCCCTTCTCTAAATGTTTGATAGAATTCACCTGTGAAGCCATCCAGTCCTCGACTTTTGTTTGGTGGAAGATTTTTAATCACATTGTTTTCTTGATAATAGTTGGGGAGGGTATACAGTGAGAACTGCCCGTCTGCATTGACATGGTTGGAGCGATCTTGGCTCAGCACTTATTGGTCAGTTAACTGGAAATCAAACAAATACAGCAGTAGTAGCTGCTACAAATAAATCAACATTTCACTCAGAGAAAAAGGGCTAAGGAAAGCAGTTGGCTCAATTTGCCCTACTGAGATGGGAAAGCCAGCCTTAGAGGACCCCATCCTAGATATCAGTGATTCTAAGCCCCATTTCAATGCTTAAAGGATTTAAGGAAAGTGTAGAAATCCTATGATATCCCCTTAGAATAATTTGTGATCTTCCTTTCTTTCCTTCCCTCCTTCCTTTTAATTCATATCAGATAGAGAACTAACTGTCCTTTCCAGATTCTGTTTTCATTGGTTTTTAGATACCTTTCCCATCATATGATATCATTATCAGTATGATTAACATTATTGGACACTTATGTACTAGGCACTGTTCTAAGTGCTTTGCATGTATTGGCTAATTCTCACAATCCTGTGAGGTAGGTATCATTGTTTTTCTCATTGAGGAGCAGAGACACAACATGACTAAGGCCTCTCAGCTAGTAAATAGTGCGGCCAAGGTTCAAACTTAGGGAATCTGGCTCCAGAGTCCATCATGTTAACCATTGTGATGCCAACCTCAAGTGATATGTATAAAAAGATGACACAAATTAACAATTATTTTCAGGCCAAGGTCCGTTTTCATTTTTGTTTTTTAATATTGGGGTTGATTTTGCACCGATTAACAGTCTCTCAGTTGCTATTTAGTTGACTAAGGTTATACATTTGCAAGGTGACTGGCTAGTGCTAGGGGTATAGTCTGTTGCCTTGAAACTGATGTGGCAGGATGTCAACTCAATGACCTTGGCAGGTGATCTTTGGATGGAGATTATTAGCTTGCTACGTGTGCCCTGGTGTGTTTTTTTTTTCCTCCCTAGGATCCATCTAGAAGTTTCTGTAGTGTGAGATGCATTTTCATTTTTTTTTTTTGAAAACTAGTACATGTCAGAAAATTAGAACCAGTTGGATTTCTGGGAGCCATCCATCAGTTGCGTCATCAGATGTTGATTTTTCACCGACTAGCAAGCTCTTTGCTTTGCCATTTCAAAACATGAGAGGACTCCATAAACTTTTCTGTTGTTGGAGTGTCCCTGGAAGTTGATTCATGTTCTCATTGCGATTTCTTTTACATGGCATCTTGGCATAATGTCTTTGACCAAAAGGGGTATTTCTCTAATGTCTCTGCTTTAATTTAGAAACAACCAATCTGATGGTTTCCAACTTATCTCTAAAACTGAAAATACATGTGCTTAGGAAAATAGGGGGTTTTAATGAAAATGCTGACACAGTCTCATTAACGCTAAGGTTTTGAACAGCTTGCCATTCAGTAAAGTAATATTTCTGTGTCCTATAAAATACCAAACATCTGCTTGCAATGAACATATTTATCACCTTTTGGTTTTCTTTTCACCTAAGCTGAATGCACCTGGGAACAAGTGAAACTTTAGATAATGCAGGCAAAAAGTTTGAAACAAGGTGTTTTTATTTGAAAACCATTTTGTAAGCATATTGGAGCCAGAGCTCAAGTTAAAAACACTTCAAAACGACATGGAGGAAAGATACCTTTGAATGGCAGAGCCTGCCCTCAGTTCTTAGAGCCAACAATGGGGCTGGGAGCTAAGGCTGGTTAATAAGAATAAAATAAGTGAGTGTCAAAGAAATACATTGTGATTAACTCTAAGAGGCCAACTTCGTATTCCAGGGCTCAAAATAGAGGCCAGGAGTCAGAATCCAAAGCAAATGTCAAAGCCCAGGTAGACACAATAGTAGGAGTAGAAAAAGGAAAGAAAGAAAACCATGTGTTATTGTTGGAACTAACTTGACTCCTTGCCTTCATCTCTTACCCACCTTAATTATTTTCTACATTGCTACCAAAATCCTTCCTGAAGAACATATCAAACAAGACGTCATCCCTACTACATTCAGTGTTTCCCTGTAGTCTATTGAAAAAGGTATGAGTTTCTTTAAGGTTTTTCATTATCTGAACCCACCCTACTTTCAGCCTTCTCAAGTAATATTCCTATCCCTAGACACCCCATATTTATGCTCCGTGGTTCTAAACTGGGAGTGGTGACATTTGGAAAGCTCTTGGGGTGTTTTGGGTTGTCACAGTGAGTGAGGACGATATGGGTGTCTAGTGACCTAGAGCAAGGGATGCCAAGCATCTTTGTATTGAGTGAAATAGACCCTCACCATTTCAGAATTGTCCCACCAAAAAGGCCAATAGAACCCTTGTCAAGAAACTGCAAATTTCTACCTAAACTGGACTGCTTTGGGATCTCCAGAAATGACTCATTCTTTCCCAGTAATACACCCATGCTTCTGTTCTTCCTTTTCCTTGCTGTGTTTGACTGTTTGTTCACTTTTACCTATAATATTCTGAACAATCTTCAGAGTGTAGATTTTCCATTGCAGCTTTTCCAGATCTCTGCTGAGAAGTAAATTCTACCCCTTCCTTCCCAGAGTTGCTGAGCATACTGTGATATAGTAGAAAAAGTACCAATATGAGAATCAAGAGACCCAAAATTTTGCCCTGGTACTGCCATTAACCAAGTGCATAAAAAGGAGCTTTAGCTTATTCATCAGTAACATGAGGAAATTTAAAAAATGAGGAGATTGAACTTGACATTCCTTAAGGGTCCTTCAGCTGCTAACTTTCTATGGGCTGCTTAGCACATATCTCATTTTTTTTAAATAACAGACTAGGACATCTTTAGATTCCTCAACATGGAACCTTGCATATCATGTGCCTCAAATAGCTGTTGACCTTACCAGTCCAGAGGACTTTATACTCCTTGTATTTTGTTGAAGATGGCACTGGCCATTGATGTTATAACTTTGTGGTACTTAATCCAGGAAATATGCATGCGTTGGCTAAGAAAGGGCAAGAGTCAGTTTTCTGCGGTCACTTAATAAGACAGCGAAGAGCCATGTTGGGTAATTATTTTGTTGAGTAATGATTACTATTACTAATGATTACTATTCTTAAACCTATATAGAAAAGATCACAGACATTTAAGGAATGCTGAAAGATGTGGTAGATTTCCTTTTTTTTTGCAATACTTAGAAAAGTCTTCTCTAACAAAATAGCAATAATTATAAAAGATATATCATGTAGGTTTATAATCCTATTGTCTGAAACAGGCTGTTTGTCTTAAAATTAGAACTTTTGTAGGCTTCAAAAATGTTCAACTGGCAGTTACCTTGATATAATAGTTCCCTTAGAGATTGGCTGGAATCACATCCATGCTATCCAGATGTGTGTTCATAGCTGTGAGTCTGCATTATTATGTGTGTGCATAATGCAAAGTACCTAGTTAGCATAATCTTTCCCATATGCAGGGTTTTTCTTAAGCCTTTCTAAATTTGAGCATGATGGCTTGGTTTCTGTTTGAATCTCAGAATTGCCTCAGCTGTTAACTTGGTGAAGCCAATCATGTTATCAGCTGGTATTTCTCTCCTGTCGCCACTTTCATTGAAAGATTTGGACACCTGCTTAGTCATTGCTGACCAACGTTTTTCTTTTCTTTTAATAAGTTATATAAATGTATTACCTAATTGTCATGACATCCAGGATTATTTTTGCCCAAGGCCAATCATCTACCTTGAGGCAAAAAGGTGAGTTAGGCTTTGAGCACCTCTTCTTCCTATCCCAGGTTTAAATAATGACCTTATGAATTCATGGGGCTCCTGTTTTCTCCATTTCTACCTATTCCCAGAACACTGTTTTTTTTTTTTGTTTGTTTGTGTTTTGTTTTCTTTGCGGTACGCGGGCCTCTCACTGTTGTGGCCTCTCTTGTTGCGGAGCACAAGTTCCGGATGTGCAGGCTCAGTGGCCATGGCTCACGGGCCCAGCCGCTCCACGGCATGTGGGATCTTCCTGGACCGGGGCACGAACCCGCGTCCCCTGCATCAGCAGGCGGACTCTCAACCACTGCGCCACCAGGGAAGCCCCCAGAACAATCTTAGCCCTTTCTCCACATTGTAACCCATGTTTTAGAAAGGAAATGCCAGAGTCAGGATTCAGTCTGGTAAGTTGAATTTCAGTCACTACTGTGGAAGATATGAACTGTGAGTGCTGCCTTTCACAATCATAAGTGTGCAATACAGAAGCCAAATGAGAGTCCTTTCTTTGAAGGCAGGAATCTGGTTTGATATGATTCTCTGTACAGATCCCTACATGTTATACTCAGTGAGTGAAAAAGGAAATACTAAATAATAATAACCCAAAAGAATGATAGACCTTGGTCATCCTGTATTTTAGATAGCAACTTAAATCCTCAGGAAGCTTGATGTAATGCTCATCTCCAATCACCACCACCATAGCAACTACAATTTATCAGGTACTCTTTGTCAGGTTCAATTTATAAAATCATGTAATTATCACAGCAACCCTATTAGACTCTACTTTGATCTCCATTTTGTGGATGGAGAAACTGAGATTTAGAGTAATTAAATACCTTGCCTATGATCGTACAACTAGTAAGTGTCAGAGCCCTGATTCAAAGTCAGAGTCTGACTCTAGAACCTGTCCCTTAACTATTGCGCTGTGCTGCATTCTGTTATAGGGAGGAGTGCATTGAGGAGGCCCACCTATTTTGATCACCATCCAAGGGAATGTAGACTTCTGAAATGCCCTAATAACTCATTTGAAGATTGTCCTGCACTATAAATTTTTAAGGAAAGTGTTCTACAGAGGCTCATGTATATTTTGAGCTTCTTTTTAAACCTAGGGAGAAAGAACAATATCCCCATGGTCACTGCTTCTTTCTGCCATGTCTTGAGGTTTTTCCTTGTTGAAGATGCTGCATACTTAAGTAACTCTGAGCTGTAGGATCTCCTAAATTTAACTTTTAAACTTAGGTTGTAATCAGTGTAGATTTACTCCCCCACACTTTCTATTTTACCATCTATATCTTCCCTCCAGCACAGTGTCAGTCCCAGAGATGTTGGGCAGAAGCCCAATAGAGGGTGGCCCCAGTGTTATTTATCAGTGTATAGGCTGCAAAATAAAGTATATGTGATAATTGATTCACTCTTCATCAGCCTTTGAGGACTGATAACTCAATTAGCATGTCAGGTACTGATTATATCTCTTTCAAAAAATCCTCCAAGGTGATTTTGTATTTTGTATTAGATAAGGTGCGAGAGGTGTTTTGGTTGTTGTTTATATTTTATTAAAATTTCTTATTTCCTCTGAGTATTCACAGCAGAAGAAGCAGTGTAACTTTAATAGTTGGGTTTCTTTCTTCTTTTTAATCAGCATGCTTTAAGGAAGAATGATGATATTTTGAAGCAGGCAGATAAAGAAATAATAATTTTAAAATCCTAGCTGAAATAATTTTGATTCCCAGTCCCCAGCTGACAAAGAGACTGTGTGTTCAGTTGATTGGCAGAGTTGCACTACTTAGTAGCAGATATGTCTGGATTTGAGGAGGAGTCAGAAAGGTGATGCGGAAAGTCTGGTCCAGGTCTGGGTAATAATTTTAAGACAGGGGTCTCTCTACGAAGGATTTTGAATTGGTATAATGATAAGAAAAATTTGAGTGCACACGGCTCTGCAAACATATTATGTACAAAATAAAATGCATACACAAAATATTATGGACATTTAGTATTTTTTCTTTTCTCTGTAGATCTCTTTTATAACCACAGAGTAAACATGATCTACTTTGAAAACTAGTGATTTAAGAGTTGTACTTTGTGTGACCCTAGGCAAGTCTTTGATAAGATCTGGACCTTAGTTTTTCGCATGAGAGAGATAGACTAATTAGAGTGTAATTTCAAGTTTTATTTTATGCTTATTATTTTAAAACCTTTTTCCTAGGGTTTTCCCATGGACTTCAGTCATTTTCCAGGATGAGATTTTAGCTGCTGCTTTGGTTGTGTTTTGAGCCAGATTATTACTGAAGAATGAGGACCATATTGTTGTTCCAATTAGAATACCTCCAATAACATTTTCACAATCATATTTATATGCCTGATTATTTTAATATGGCCAAAATACAATTTACTATGTTAAGTATCACAATTTGTTTTCCCTGTGTGCTGTCTTTATTTCTACTCAATCTCTTCCCTCTATTCTTTGTTAAACCACTTAGACATGCTCATTGATACAGTGGTTTGTAACAGTGGAAATTTATTTTATTCAGACTTAAAGCTCTTATATGAAAGACATTTGAATCACCAAAAATTCAAAAAATAAAGCTATCAATTATTTGGTTATTGGGTGAAGATAGATCTATCTTGTTAAAGATGATTTGGGCTTTAGCAGACCTGTTTGTAAGATCCATTTTGGCTGCAATTTTCACACATATAAGCATGGAGAAATATAATTCTTACTTTGTCTATAAAATACAAAATCCTATGTAAATATTAAATTTTCTTTTCTAAGGTCATATGAAAACCATACTGTCTGGACTACAGACAAATAAGCAATCTTGTGTGTGTTTCAATATTCAAGCCAAGGTAATTCCATTTATGTTATTCAGTGAATTACTAGGTTATTTTATAATAGCCTTTTGAGTTTGTAAATCCAGTCCCTGCCCTTCACATGCCCATTATGAAGGCATTGTAAAAGCACTTGTGTACCATGGAAGGTACAATTTTCCAGTGTTTGAGGAGTGGAAGATACATGAGTTCATGGAATCAAGAAAATGACTTAATGTGTGTGTCTCCCCTTCTCATATCCATATAATAAAATTGTTATAATGTATTTCCATTCAGCGATTTTAATTTGCAACCACGTGTTTCCTTGATTGAATTCTTAGGTAAATTTTATGTGTGTATATTAATTGGGCATTGTTTATTTTGCCATCCAGAATTCACTCACTTTTATTTCTTTTTTCATTTTTTTTAACATCTTTATTGGGGTATAATTGCTTTACAATGGTGTGTAATTTCTGCTTTATAACAAAGTGAATCAGTTATACATATACATATGCTCCCATATCTCTTCCTTGTTGCGTATCCCCACCTCGCACACTCCCTATCCCACCCCTCAAGGTGTTCACAAAGCACCGAGTTGATCTCCCTGTGCTATGCGGCTGCTTCCCTCTAGCTATCTACCTTACGTTTCGTAGTGTATATAGGTCCATGGCTCTCTCTCGCTTTGTCACAGCTCACCCTTCCCCATCCCCATATCCTCAAGTCCGTTCTCTAGTAGGTCTGTGTCTTTATTCCTGTCTTACCCCTAGGTTCTTCATGACATATTTTTTTCTTAAATTCCATATATATATGTGTTAGCATACGGTATTTGTCTTTCTCTTTCTGACTTACTTCACTCTGTATGACAGACTCAAGGTCTATCCACCTCATTAAAAACAGATCAATTTCGTTTCTTTTTATGGCTGAGTAATATTCCATTGTATATATGTGCCACATCTTCTTTATCCATTCATCTGACGATGGACACTTACGTTGTTTCCATCTCCGGGCTATTGTAAATAGAGCTGCAATGAACATTTTGGTACATGACACTTTTTGAATTATGGTTTTCTCAGGGTATATGCCCAGTAATGGGATTGCTGGGTCACATGGTAGTTCTGTTTGTAGTCTTTTAAGGAACCTCCATACTGTTCTCCATAGTGGCTATACCAATTCACATTCCCACCAGCAGTGCAAGAGTGTTCCGTTTTCTCCACACCCTCTCCAACATTAATTGTTTCTAGATTTTTTGATGATGGCCATTCTGTCTGGTGTGAGATGATATCTCATTGTAGATTTGATTTGCATTTCTCTAATGATTAATGATGTTGAGCATTCTTTCACGTGTTTGTTGGCAAACTGTATATCTTCTTTGGAGAAATGTCTATTTAGGTCTTCTGCCCATTTTTGGATTGGGTTGTTTGTTTTTTTGTTATTGAGCTGCATGAGCTGCTTATAAATTTTGTACATTAATCCTTTGTCAGTTGCTTCATTCGCAAATATTTTCTCCCATTCTGAGGGTTGGCTTTTGATCTTGTTTATGGTTTCCTTTGCTGTGCAAAAGCTTTGAAGTTTCATTAGGTCCCATTTGTTTATTTTTGTTCTTATTTCCATTTCTCTAGGAGGTGGGTCAAAAAGGATCTTGCTGTGATTTATGTCATAGAGTGTTCTGCCTATGTTGTCCTCTAAGAGTTTGATAGTTTCAGGCCTTACATTTAGGTCTTTAATCCATTTTGAGCTTATTTTTATGTATGGTGATAGGGAGTGATCTAATCTCATACTTTTACATGTACATGTCCGGTTTTCCCAGCACCACTTATTGAAGAGACTGTCCTTTCTCCACTGTACATTCCTGCCTCCTTTATTAAAGATAAGGTGACCATATGTGCGTAAGTTTATCTCTGGGTTTTCTATCCTGTTCCATTGATCTTTCTGTTTTTGTGCCAGTACCATACTGTCTTGATTACTGTAGCTTTGTAGTATAGTTTGAAGACAGGGAGCCTGATTCCTGCAGCTCCGTTTTTCTTTCTCAAGATTGCTTTGGCTATTCGGGGTCTTTTGTGTTTCCATACAAATTGTGAAATTTTTTGTTCTAGTTCTGTGAAAAATGCCAGTGGTAGTTTGATTGGGATTGCGTTGAATCTGTAGGTTGCTTTGGGTAGTAGAGTAATTTTCACAAGGTTGATTCTTCCAATCCAAGAACATGGTATATCTCTCCATCTGTTTGTATCATATTTAATTTCTTTTATCAGTGTCTTGTAATTTTCTGCATACAGGTATTTTGTCTCCTTAGGTAGGTTTATTCCTAGATAAATTATTCTTTTTGTTGCAATGGTAAATGGGAGTGTTTTCTTGATTTCATTTTCAGATTTTTCATCATTAGTGTATAGGAATGCCAGAGATTTCTGTGCATTCATTTTGTATCCTGCTACTTTACCAAATTCACTGATTAGCTCTATTAGTTTTCTGGTAGCATCTTTAAGATTCTCTCCGTATAGTATCATGTCATCTGCAAACAGTGACAGTTTTACTTCTTCTTTTCTGATTTGGATTCCGTTTATTTCCTTTTCTTCTCTGATTGCTGTGGCTAAAACTTGCAAAACTATGTTGAAGAAGAGTGGTGAGAGTGGGCAACCTTGTCTTGTTCCTTATCTTAGTGGAAATGCTTTCAGTTTTTCACCATTGAGGATGATGTTAGCTGTGGGCTTGTCATATACGGCCTTTATTATATTGAGGAACGTTCTCTCTACACCTACTTTCTGCAGGGTTTTTATCATAAATGGGTGGTGAATTTTGTTGAAAACTTTCTCTGCATCTATTGAGATGGTCATATGATTTTTCTCCTTCAATTTGTTAATATGGTTTATCACATTGATAGATTTGCATATACTGAAGAATCCTTGCATTCCTGGAATAAACCCCACTTGATCATGGTGTATGATCCTTTTAATGTGCTGTTGGATTTTGTTTGCTAGTATTTTGTTGAGGATTTTTGCATCTATGTTCATCAGTGATATTGGCCTGTAGTTATCTTTCTTTGTGACATCCTTGTCTGGTTTTGGTATCAAGGTGATCATGCCCTCGTAGAATAAATTTGGGAGTATTCCTCCCTCTGCTATATTTTGGAAGAGTTTGAGAAGGATAGGTGTTAGCTCTTCCTTAAATGTTTGACAGAATTCGCCTGTGAAGCCATCTGGTCCTGGGCTTTTGTTTTATGGAAGATTTTTAATCACAGTTTTAATTTCAATACTTGTGATTGGTCTGTTCATATTTTCTATTTTTTCCTGATTCAGTCTTGGCAGATTGTGCATTTCTAAGAATTTGTCCATTTCTTCCAGGTTGTCGATTTTATTGGCATAGAGGTGCTTGTAGTAATCTCTCATGGTCTTTTGTATTTCTGCAGTGTAAGTTGTTACTTCTCCTTTTTCATTTCTAATTCTATTGATTTGAGTCTGCTCCCTTTTTTTCTTGATGAGTCTGGCTCATGTTTTATCTATTTTGTTTATCTTCTCAAAGAATCAGCTTTTAGTTTTATTGATCTTTGCTATCGTTGCCTTCATTTCTTTTAAATTTATTTCTGATCTGGTTTTTATGATTTCTTTCCTTCTGTTCACTTTGAGTTTTTTTGTTCTTCTTTCTCTAATTGCTTGAGGTGCAAGGTTAGGTTGTTTATTCGAGATGTTTCCTGCTTCTTAAGGTGGGCTTGTATTGCTATAAACTTCCCTCTTAGAACTGCTTTTGCTGCATCCCATAGGTTTTGGGTCGTCGTGTCTCCATTGTCATTTGTTTCTAGGTATTTTTTAACTTCCTCTTTGATTTCTTCAGTGAGCACTTCGTTATTAAGTAGTATATTGTTTAGCCTCCATGTATTTGTATTTTTTACAGATCTTTTCCTGTAATTGATATCTGGTCTCATACCATTGTTGTTGGAAAAGATACTTGATACAATTTCAATTTTCTTAAATTTACCAAGGCTTGATTTGTGACCCAAGATATGATCTATCCTGGAGAATGTTCCATGAGCACTTGAGAAAAATGTGTATTCTGTTGTTTTTGGATGGAGTGTCCTATAAATATCAATTAAGTCCATCTTGTTTAATGTATCATTTAAAGCTTGTGTTTCCTTATTTATTTTCATTTTGGATGATCTGTCCATTGGTGAAAGTGGGGTGTTGAAGTCCCCTACTATGAATGTGTTACTGTCGATTTCCCCTTTTATGGCTGCTAGTTTTTGCCTTATGTATTGAGGTGCTCCTATGTTGGGTGCATAAATATTTACAATTGTTATATCTTCTTCTTGGATCGATCCCTTAATCATTATGTAGTGTCCTTCTTTGTCTCTTCTGATAGTCCTTATTTTAAAGTCTATTTTGTCTGATATGAGAATTGCTACTCCAGCTTTCTTTTGGTTTCCATTTGCATGGAATATCTTTTTCCATCCCCTTACTTTCAGTCTGTATGTGTTTCTAGGTCTGAAGTGGGTCTCTTGTAGACAGCATATGTATGGGTCTTGTTTTTGTATCCATTCTGCCAGTCTGTGTCTTTTGGTGGGAGCATTTAGTCCAGTTACATTTAAGGTAATTATCGATATGTATGTTCCTATTCCCATTTTCTAAACTGTTTTGGGTTCATTATTGTAGGTCTTTTCCTTCTCTTGTGTTTCTTGCCTAGAGAGGTTCCTTTAGCATTTGTTTTAAAGCTGGTTTGGTGGTGCTGAACTCTCTCAGCTTTTGCTTGTCTGTAAAGGTTTTAATTCCTCCATCAAATCTTAATGAGATCCTTGCTGGGTAGAGTAATCTTGGTTGCAGGTTTTTCTCCTTCATCACTTTCAGTATGTCCTGCCACTCCCTTCTGGCTTGTAGAGTTTCTGCTGAGAGATCAGCTGTTAACCTTATGGGGATTCCCTTGTGTATTATTTGTTGTTTCTCCCTTGCTGCTTTTAATATGGTTTCTTTGTGTTTAATTTTTGACAGTTTGATTAATATGTGTCTTGGTGTATTTCTCCTTGGATTTATCCTGTATGGGACTCTCTGTGCTTCCTGGACTTGATCAACTATTTCCTTTCCCATATTAGGGAAGTTTTCAACTGTAATCTCTTCAAATATTTTCTCAGTCCCTTTCTTTTTCTCTTCTTCTTCTGGAACCCCTATTATTCGAATGTTGGTGCGTTTAATGTTGTCCCAGAGGTCTCTGAGACTGTCCTCAGTTCTTTTCATTCTTTTTTCTTTATTCTGCTCTGCAGTTGTTATTTCCACTATTTTATCTTCCAGGTCACTTATCCATTCGTCTGCCTCAGTAACTGCTATTGTTCCCTTCTAGAACATTTTTAATTTCATTTATTGTGTTGTTTATCATTGCCTGTTTCATCTTTACTTCTTCTACGACCTTGTTAAATGTTTCTTGCATTTTCCCTATTCTGTTTTCAAGATTTTGGATCATCTTTACTATCATTATTCTGAATTCTTTTTCAGGTAGACTGCTTATTTCCTCTTCATTTGTTAGGTCTGGTGGGTTTTTATCTTTCTCCTTCATCTGCGGTTTATTTTTCTGTCTTCTCATTTTGCTTATCTTACAGTGTTTGGGGTCTTCTTTTTTGCAGGCTGCAGGTTCATAGTTACCGTTGCTTTTTGTGTCTGTCCCCCGTGGACAAGATTGGTTCAGTGGGTTGTGTAGGCTTCCTGGTGGAGGGGACTAGTTCCTGTGTTCTGGTGGATGATGCTGGATCTTTTCTCTCTGGTGGGCAGGTCCACATCTGGTGGTGTGTTTTGGGGTGTCTGTGGACTTATGATTTTAGGCAGCCTCTCTGCTAATAGGTGGGGTTGTGTTCCTGTTTTGCTAGTTGTTTGGCATAGGGTGTCCAGCACTGTAGCTTGCTTGTTGTTGAGTGAAGCTGGGTGCTGGCGTTGAGATGGAGATCTCTGGGAGATTTTCGCCATTTGATATTATGTGGAGATGGGAGGTCTGTTGTGGATCAGTGTCCTGAAGTTGGCTTTCCCACCTCAGAGGCACAGCACTGACTCCTGGCTGCAGCACCAAAAACCTTTCATTCATACTGCTCAGAAAAAAAGGGAGAAAAAGTAGAGAGAAATAATTAGTAGAAGTAAGAAGAAAGAAAGGAAAAGGAAGGAAGGATGGAAGGAGGGAAGGAAGGAAGGAAGAAAGGAGAAAAGAAGGAAAGAAAGAAGGAAAGGGAGGGAGGGAGAGAGGGATGGTGGGAGGACGGAAGGAAGGAAGGGAGGGAAGGAAGGAGAAAAGAAAGAAAGAAGATAAAGTAAAATAAAATAAAGTAAAATATAATAAAGTTATTAAATTAAAAAATAATTTTAAGAAAAAAAACAATCAGAAAAAACGGACAGATAGAACCTTAGGACAAATGGTGGAGTCAAAGCTATACAGACAAAATCTCATAAAGAACCATACACATACACACGCACAAAAAGAGGAAAAGGGGAAAAAATTATAAATCTTGCTCTCAGAGTCCACCTCCTCCATTTGTGATGATTCATTGTCTAAAGGAGGGAAGGAATGAAAGAAAGAAAGAAAAAAAGAAGATAAAATACAATAAAATAAAGTTATTAAAATAAAAAAATAATTATTAAAAAAATTTAAAAAAAAACGGACGGATAGAACCCTAGGACAAATGGTGGAAGCAAAGCTATACAGACAAAATCTCACACAGAAGAATACACATACACACTCACAAAAAGAAGAAAAGGGGAAAAAATCATAAATGTAGCTCTCAAAGTCCACCTCTTCAGTTTGGGATGATTCGTTGTCTATTCATGTATTCCACAGATGCAGGGTACATTAAGTTGATTGTGGAGATTTAATCCGCTGCTTCTGAGGCTGCTGGGAGAGATTTCCCCTTTCTCTTCTTTGTTCTCACAGCTCCGAGGGGCTCAGCTTTGGATTTGGCCCTGCCTCTGCGTGTAGGTCGTCGGAGGGCGTCTGTTTTTCGCTCAGACAGCATGGGGTTAAAGGAGCCGCTGATTCGGGGGCTCTGGCTCACTCAGGCCGGGGGGGTGGGTAGGGAAGGGCACGGAGTGCAGGGCGGGCCTGCGGTGGCAGAGGCCGCTGTGACGTTGCACCAGCCTGAGTCTCGTCGTGCGTTCTCCTGGGGAAGTTGTCCCTGGGCCCCGGGAACCTGGCAGTGGCGGGCTGCACAGTCTCCCCGGTGGGGAGGTGTGGATAGTGACCTGTGCTCCCACACAGGCTTTTTGGTGGCGGCGGCAGCAGCAGCCTTAGCGTCTCATGCCCGTCTCTGTGGTCCGTGCTTTTAGCCGCGGCTCGTGCCCGTCTCTGAAGCTCCTTTAAGCAGCGCTCTTAATCCCCTCTCCTCGCGCACCAGGAAACAAAGAGGGAAGAAAAAGTCTCTTGCCTCTTCGGCAGCTCCAGACCTTTTCCAGGCCTCCCTCCCGGCTCGCCGTGGTGCACTAACCCCTTCAGGCTGCGTTCACGCCGCCAGTCCTCTCCTTGTGCTCCAACCAAAGCCCAAGCCTCAGCTCCCAGCCCCCGCCCCCCGCCCGGGTGGGTGAGCAGACAAGCCTCTCGGGTTGGTGATTGCTGGTCGGCACCGATCCCCTGTGCGGGAATCTCTCGGCTTTGCCCTCCGCACCCCTGTTGCTGCGCTCTCCTCCACAGCTCTGAAGCTCCCCCCGCTCCTCCACCTGCAGTCTCCGCACACGAAGGGGCTTCCTAGTGTGTGGAAACCTTTCCTCCTTCACAGCTCCCTTTCACTGGTGCAGGTCCTGTCCCTATTCTTTTGTCTCTGTTTTTTCTTTTTTTCTTTTGCCCTACCCAGGTACGTGGGGAGTTTCTTGCCTTTTGGGAGGTTTGAGATCTTCTGCCAGCGTTCAGTAGGTGTTCTGTACGAGTTGTTCCACGTGTAGATGTATTTCTGGTGTATCTGTGGGGAGGAAGGTGTTCTCCGCGTCTTACTCTTCCTCCATCTTCCCCTCGTCCCTCTCACTTTTCTTTTTGAAACCATACTTTTATTTACTCTTTGATCACTTCTTTACATTCTCAGCCTTGTGCTTACAGTAGGCACATGATCTAGGCCTAAGCCAGTTAGAGCCTTACATTCCCCTAAGCATCAATTATTAGTTCAAGAGTGGGCATATGACCTGAATCGAGCAAAAGAGATTCAATGAGACTTTCATGCACACTTCTGGGAAAGAGGTTCATGTTCTTGTCAATGGACTTAGAGTTGTATGAATGTAAGTTCTGGAGTTGCTATAGCCATCTTATGACCATGACAGACAAATCTGAAATGGATGAGAGGCAGAGGATAAAGTCAAGGAATGAGGCATGGGATCTTGGATACTTGCTTGAGCCATCAGTACACACTTGTTCACCTGGAATTTTTCATTATTTGATCCAATAAATTCTTTTTTTTAAATTTAAGTCACTTAAGAGTTCTCTTTTCTGTCACTTGCACCTAAAAACATTTAGTTGACCATTCGCATCCAATCCAAGTCACAGGCTTTACTTTATATAGCCGCTCACAGTGCCAAATCTTTCAACATGAATTGCGGGGGGGCGGGGGAGAGCTGGGGGAGAGAAAGAGAAACATGTTTAAGCACTCTGGCCTAGATTAGCAGAATAGGTTAAAATGAGACTTTTTTATCTTTATGTAATTTATTTCACTGTTATTTAGTGATGAACGATGCAAGGCACTGTGCTAGGCACTGGGAATTCAGTGTTGAAAGATAATTCAACTCTGGAGTTTACGAAGTAGTGGGGAGATTGGTACATAAGCCACAAGCCAATGACTCCAACACAAAGAATAGCGTAATAGAAGGATGTTCAAGAGACATCTAACTAAGATAAGAAACTTGAACTCTGCTCTGTAATGTGAATAATAGGCAGCCAAGTGGAGAAGGCTGCTGCAAAGGAAATAACATAAAGCATGCCCTTTAGGAATACCTGAGCTTTGAGTGCCTTATGTAGCTACTGGCCCTGGTGTTAGGGATTTATATTGGAAGACAGTTTTGTGCATGACTAATTTGGATTCTTGGGTTCCTGAGACAGTAATTAAAGGGCTGATACTCCTATTTAGAAATGATGCCAGCACCCAGATCTGGGTCAGAATGATAGAGTAGAATTTAGCTCCTCCTTAGAATCCAAACCACATTACCTGAATGTGTATTTGTGCCTCCAGCAGGGTGCCATTGCAGCACAGAGAATATACCATAGATGTGATCCCTGCCTTAAATGAGGGTAAAAGCTGAAATGGCCACTTTGATAGGAGACAGAAGGGTGGGATTAAGGAAGGAAAATTTACAAATTTGATTGAGAAAAGTTTACTTAATTCATTGATATGTGACTGGATAGTTACCTCATTTGCAAGTCATGGGTAAATGTGTTGTGCAGAATGGAAAGCAAATAAAAGTATGTAATTTGGATAGGGAATGGGTGAGTATCTTTAAAGTTTTCAGGTGCAGAATATAGTAGTCAACTCTTTCTTTTCTGAGAAAATATGATGTCTCATCCCTCTCCCTTATCATGCTCTATTATATTTTTAAGGAACTAAAGAATGCCATTCCTCCTCATGGGGAAATATCAGGTTTTTCTTTTCTTTCTTTTTTTTTTATTTTATCCAGCCATGCTAGGAATATTATGCACATCCTACCCCTAACTGCCAGTCTTCCTACTCCATCACTGCATTACTAGTTAAATGGCTTTTAATGTGCACTGAGTGTCAGCAGTCTTCTAGGTGCCCTAGAGGAAGAAGAGCTCTGCCTGAGCATTCATTTTAAATTAAGCGTAAAGTTTTGCGTTCAGTTGTGACAATATTCAAATTATATTTTCGAGCTACCTTACCATCTTAAAGCTACTTTCCAAAAGCTGAGTATAATGACTACCCAGATTCTCATGTGCTTTGGTACAAACTGCCTACAATCAGGGTCGACAGTTCTTTAAAATAGAAAAACAGCTTATAGCTGTAGATGATCAAATGATATGTGGCAGTTAAAATACACAGGAGAGCTGTGTTTGGGAATTTTTAAATGTTTAAATCAAAGGGAACATAACAGTAGTAGTAGGGAAATATAGCTTGTTATGGCTCATAGGCTATATAGGTGTGCCTACATTTTTGAAAATCTCCCATTTAAAAAACCCAAATTTAATTTAAAAATGGGGTGATTATTTGCATCACTGAAGGATTTATTTAAGGAAGAGTTGTTAAAATGTGTAATGCATTTGCTGCTTTTAAGTGTTGCCTTTTATAGATTGGAGATGAATATCAAGGAAACAAAAGTCAAGTATTTAACACTAATATCAAATGAAAAATGGAGAGGGACCATCCCTACAATTATAACTTGTAAATGAGGCAAATAATTCAATTTCCAATGAGAAAAGTATCTACATATGAGGAGGCACTAGTATTTTGAAGGCCATAGAAGGGAATCTCTGTATGTGTAATAGCAAAAGACATAACATGCTATTGTAATCACCCCACATAATTAGTTCAAAGAAGCAGCATAAGTGAAAGAGTTTATGAATACAGGGAGGGAGGGAGGGAAGGAGAGAGGGAGAAGGGGAGAGAGGATGAGAGAGGTATTAGAAAATAATTTGGTTGATTACAATAAAGGGTATCTGGGGAAGGGTTGGGATGCTGAGAGGGAAGATGTGCCACTGTTTGTCTGGCCACCATGTTGACTTGGAGCAGGAGTTATTCTCACTAGAGTCCACTGATGCTCCTTGCCTTTGACAACTCATTCATTCACTCATTCGTTCTTACATGTATTCCTTTATTCATTCAGTGGATGTATCTTTGCTGAGCAACTATGATGCAGAGGCATACAATAATTGGGGAAGAAAGGAGTCTGTTGGGGGAAAGTGAATCTTCAGGGCACAAAGTTGGAGGACTTCTTGCAGTAGTGAATCTGTGCTACTGAGAGACAGAGCTAAGCTTTGGTCAAATTCTTGAAATCTTCCAATTGTACATCCTGAAAGGCTGATTAGGGAACAATGCCTTTGAATGCTATATTGGGAAATGGGGACAATGGGGTTACTCTCTTGGCTTTGACATCAAGTTAGTTGACTGACCTTGGGCCAGCCCATAAGCTTTCTGGGCCTCAGTCTCCTTGTCTAAAAAAGAGGATGATTCTGTAATGCTGCTTGCCCTACCCGCACGTGGGTGAACTTGGGATTAATTAGATTAAAGAAGTGATCAGTGAAGCACATTAAAACTCCTCAGACGGTGGTACCAAGTGAGCAGGATGAATAACAATTCAAATGTCAGCTATAGAGCTGCAATTGGGGTTTGTTTTAAAGGGGTCACTTTGTGAAAACCAGAGAAAATGCTATTTTATAAAAGTAAACTATATTTTATAATCATTTTAGGTTTTCAGAACAATTAAGATAGTATAGACAGCTCACATATACCACACACCCAATTTCCATTATTATTAACATCTTACATTGGTATGGTATATTTGATGAATCAATATTTATGTATGCATTGACATTAAATAAATTCTGTATGTTATTCAGATTTTCTTAGTTTTTATCTAATGCCCTTTTTCTGTTCCAAAATACCATCCAGTATATCATATTACAGTTAGTTGTGTGTCTAGTTAAGCTCCTCTTGCTGTACTGGCTTCTGAAACTTTCCTTATTTTTGATAACCTTGATATTTTAAAAATTGTGGTAAAGTATACATAACTTAAAACTTACCATCTTAACCATTTTTAAGTGTATAGTTCAGTGGTATTAAGTACATTATCATTGTTGTACAACCGTCACAACCATCTGTCTCCAGAACTCTTTTCATCTTGCAAAACCGAAAATCCAGTACTCGTTGAACACTTAACACCCCATCCTCCTTCCCCCAGTGCCTGGTAACCACCATTCTACTTTCTGTCTCTTATGAATTTGACTACTCTAGGTGCCTCATGTAAGTGGAATCATACAGTGTTTGTCTTTTTGTGTCTGGCTTCTTTCACTTAGCATAATGTCTTCAAGGTTCATCCATGTTGTAGAATGTATCAGAACTTTCTTTTTATAGTGGAATAATATCCCATTATATGTGTATTCCACGTTTTGCTTACCCATTCTTCTGTCAGTGGACATTTGAATTGCTTCTACTCCTTGACTGTTGTGAATAATGCTGCTATGAACATAGGTAAACAAATATCTCTTTGAGTCCCTGCTTTCAGTTCTTTTGGGTGTATACCAAGAAGTGAAATTGCCGGATCATGTGGTAATTCTATTTTTAATTTTTGAGGAACCTCTGTACTGTTTTCCATAGCAGCTGCCCTGTATTACATTCGCAGCAGCCGTGAACAAGGGTTCCCTTTTCTCCACATCCTTGCCAACAATTTTTATTTTCTTTTTTTTTTATAGTAGCCACTCTAATGGGTGTGAGGTAGTATTTGATTTGCATTTCCCTAATTAGTGAAGTTAAGCATCTTTTCATATGCTTGTTGGCCATTTCTACGTCTTTGGAGAAACATCTATTCAAGTATTTTGTCCATTTTATAATCAGAGTGTTTGTTGCTGTTGACTTGCAGGAGTTTTTAATTTAATCTGGATATTAACCCCTTATCAGATATATGATTTCTAAATACTTTCTCTCATTCTGTAGGTTGTTGAAGATGCCAAATTTAAAGAGACTTGCAAAGTATTTTGACATAAGTACTCAACTAATCAGACATTTTAGTTTTTTAACCACATTTTCAAGCCTATCACCTTATTGTTAGTGCCTCCTACTTGTTCACCCCCACACTCAACTTGAATGACTTAGAGACCTTTGATGCAGAAAAGAATTGCTGTGCAATGAAAAGAGACAAAAATGAAGAATAAGTGAATGAATGAAATTATAGTGGCTTCTGTCCAACAGACCTCTGATCCATACAAACTATCCGGAAGATTTTTCATGGAGTTAATTTTTTTTCCTTTAGAAAATATAACACCTTTACTAGCCATTTAAAATTGGTTTTAGTCACTGAACAGGTAGCCTGTTGTTACCTTTCCTAAAAGTTATTGCCACCTCCATGAACAGAAGGGACCAGATGCCTTTTTAAGAAAAATGTTTGTTTATTTATTTGGCTGTATCGGGCATTAGTTGCAGCATGCGGGATCTTCGTTGATGCGTGCAGGCTCTTAGTTGCAGCATGCGGGGTCTTTTGTTTGCGGCATGCAGGATCTAGATCCCTAACCAAGGGTCGAACCCAGGCCCCCTGCATTGGGAGCATGGAGTCTTAATCACTGGACCACCA
Organism: Lipotes vexillifer; assembly: GCF_000442215.2. Taxonomy (NCBI): domain Eukaryota; kingdom Metazoa; phylum Chordata; class Mammalia; order Artiodactyla; family Lipotidae; genus Lipotes; species Lipotes vexillifer. The sequence goes on along the minus strand of NW_006779357.1, from coordinate 648,793 downwards.
GGGAAGTCCCAGGACCAGATTCCTTTAGACCAAGTTTCAAATTGCCCAGATGTCTTCTCAAGAAAAAGGAATTTGTCCCTGTGAAGCAGGGGCAGGCAGCCCAGGGAACAGATGGATGTCAGTGAGTGTCCCTAGAGGTGATCATTATAACCCTTCACCATTCCAACCCACACTATGTCCATTCTTCTTCTATACCTTTTTTCAGACTGCTTACTCTTCTAGTTTCCATTGATTTCTTCTCCTCCCATTTTAAAAGACGAAACCATCCCACTGACATATTAAAGTACTACTTGACAGAACTGGGCTTAGACCTGCAGCTCATAATTCCAACTTGACAGTAGGCCTCCTTCCAAAGGATAGAAATGTGTTTTTTGACAGAATTTGAAGATCAGGAAGAGAATAATCAAGGAACTTTCAGCTTCCCTCCTGGGAACCATTTATTGGTTCTGAGCACATGTGCTTGGACACAGTGAGAGCAACATCTCCACACTGATCAGACTGATGTTTACACCATCTTCAGGGCATCATCAGGCTCTTCACCACTGAGGGTCCCTATCAGATATAATTGGGTCTAGCAGGGCTAAGACACAGGAAAGAAAGGAAGGAATGGATAAGAAAGAGGCACACAAAATGGAAAGTGATAAGGTTCCATCAATGATGAGATTGTGTGTTCACACAGTGTCCAGTGCACACTGCTTGCTCATAATGTTTAGGAAGACCAGAATGTTTAGAGTAATGAAACCAAACACAATGCCTGGTGCTGTACCTATAATATCTCATTTAATCTTCTTGAGAACCCAATGATGTAGGTACTATTATTACCACCCTCATTTTACAAAGGAAGGAAATAGACATAGGGAAGTTGTGTGAGTTGCCCAAGATTATACAGGAAAACTTAGGGATCAGGTGAAATTTTCTGATCCCATAACTTCCTAGTACTAACTCAACAGTTTTTTGTTTTTGTTTTGCTTAATAGCGGGCAGAGGGTAAAGCAAATTGGTTGATAATGTGAAGGCAAAAAAAAGTGTTCTGTGACATGAGAGAGAAAAAGAGAGTATGGGGACATATGGTGTCAGAAAACTAGAATTGGTAGAGAGGGCAAAGAGTTAGGTAGCAGTTAAAGGGACACTTGAAAGAAAATATTTGGTACCTGATGTCTTAGTGGCTCCTATATCTTCTTCAATATAAACAAAGACTAAATGAAAATGATTTAAAAATGATTTTTCAATTCAAGATAAGAATAAAGGTGTTTTTCGTCCCCTAATGAATATAGGTTAAGATAGTTGTAAAGAGTAGTTCATAGGCCAGGTAACAAAGTCAGGTAGGATCACATAGGAGGAAATCAAAAACAACAACAAAAAAGAACATCAAACAAATGTCATGAAAAACAGTATTTGCTTATGCATTCCTAGCACATCCCAGGACGCCTTTATGTTATTTCTCAAGACACCTAAACTATTTTATGTTTATCCAATTGTTTGGACAGTTGCCAATGACAGCTTTTGTAGTTTATTTTTTACATCTTTATTGGAGTATAATTGCTTTACAATGGTGTGTGATTTCTGCTTTATAACAAAGTGAATCAGTTATACATATACAAATGTTCCCGTATCTCCTCCCTGTTGCATCTCCCTCCCTCCCACCCTCCCTATCCCACCCATCCAGGCACCGAGCTGATCTCCCTGTGCTATGCGGCTGCTTCCTGCTAGCTATCTATTTTACGTTTGGTAGTGTATATATGTCCATGCCACTCTCTCACTTTGTCACATCTTACGCTTCCCCCTCCCCATATCCTCAAGTCCATTCTCTAGTAGGTCTGTGTCTTTATTACCGTCTTAGTCCTAGGTTCTTCATGACCTTTTTTTTCTTAGATTCCATATATATGTGTTAGCATACGGTATTTGTCTTTCTCTTTCTGACTTACTTCACTCTGTATGACAGACTCTAGGTCCATCCACCTCACTACAAATAACTCAATTTCGTTTCTTTTTATGGCTGAGTAATATTCCATTGTATATATGTGCCACATCTTCTTTATCCATTCATCTGATGATGGACACTTAGGTTGCTTCCATCTCCTGGCTATTGTAAATAGAGCTGCAGTGAATATTTTGGTACATGACTCTTTTTGAATTATGGTTTTCTCACGGTATATGCCCAGTAGTGGGATTGCTGGGTCATATGGTAGTTCTATTTGTAGTTTTTTAAGGAACTTCCATACTGTTCTCCATAGTGGCTGTACCAATTCACATTCCCACCAGCAGCGCAAGAGTGTTCACTTTTCTACACACCTTCCGCAGGATTTATTGTTTCTAGATTTTTTGATGATGGCCATTCTGTCTGGTGTGAGATGATATCTCATTGTAGATTTGATTTGCATTTCTCTAATGATTAATGATGTTGAGCATTCTTTCATGTGTTTGTTGGCAATCTGTATATCTTCTTTGGAGAAATATCTCATTAGGTCTTCTGCCCAATTTTGGATTGGGTTGTTTGTTTTTCACTTATTGAGCTGCATGAGCTGCTTGTAAATTTTGGAGATTAATCCTTTGTCAGTTGCTTCATTTGCAAATACTTCCTCCCATTCTGAGGGTTGCCTTTTGGTCTTGTTTATGGTTTCCTTTGCTGTGCAAAAGCTTTGAAGTTTCATTAGGTCCCATTTGTTTATTTTTGTTTTTATTTCCATTTCTCTAGGAGGTGGGTCAAAAAGGACCTTGCTGTGATTTATGTCATAGAGTATTCTGCCTATGCTTTCCTCTAAGAGTTTGATAGTTTCTCTCCTTACATTTAGGTCTTTAGTCCATTTTGGCCTTATTTTTGTGTATGGTGTTAGGGATTGTTCTAATCTCATACTTTTACATGTAGCTGTCCAGTTTTCTCAGCATCACTTATTGAAGAGGCTGTCCTTTCTTCACGGTATATTCCTGACTCCTTTATCAAAGATAAGGTGACCATATGTGCATGGGTTTTTCTCTGGGCTTTCTATCCTGTTCCATTGATCTATATTTCTGTTTTTGTGCCAGTACCATACTGTCTTGATTACTGTAGCTTTGTAGTATAGTTTGAAGTCAGGGAGCCTGATTCCTCCAGCTCCGTTTTTCGTTCTCAAGATTGCTTTGGCTATTCGGGGTCTTTTGTGTTTCCATACAAATTGTGAAATTTTTTGTTCTAGTTCTGTGAAAAATGGCAGTGGTAGTTTGATAGGGATTGCATTGAATCTGTAGATTGCTTTGGGTAGTAGAGTCATTTTCACAATGTTGATTCTTCCAATCCAAGAACATGGTATATCTCTCCATCTATTTGTATCATCTTTAATTTCTTTCATCAGTGTCTTATAATTTTCTGCATACAGGTCTTTTGTCTCCTTAGGTAGATTTATTCTTAGATATTTTATTCTTTTTGTTGCAATGGTAAATGGGAGTGTTTTCTTGATTTCACTTTCAGATTTTTCATCATTAATATATAGGAATGCCAGAGATTTCTGTGCATTAATTTTGTATCCTGTTGCTTTACTAAATTCATTGGTAAGCTCTAGTAGTTTTCTGGTAGCATCTTTAGGATTTTCTATGTATAGTATCATGTCATCTGCAAACAGTGACAGCTTTACTTCTTCTTTTCCGGTTTGGATTCCTTTTATTTCCTTTTTTCCTCTGATTGTTGTGCCTAAAACTTCCAAAACTATGTTGAATATGAGTGGTGAGAGTGGGCAACCTCGTCTTGTTCCTGATCTTAGTGGAAATGCTTTCAGTTTTTCACCATTGAGGACAATGTTGGCTGTGGGTTTGTCATACATGGCCTTTATTATGTTGAGGAAAGTTCCCTCTATGCCTACTTTCTGCAGGGTTTTTATCATAAATGGGTGGTGAATTTTCTCGAAGGCTTTCTCTGCATTTATTGAGATGATCTTATGGTTTTTCTCCTTCAATTTGTTAATATGTTGCATCACGTTGATTGATTTGCATATACTGAAGAATCCTTGCATTCCTTGAATAAACCCCACTTGATCATGCTGTATGATCCTCTTAATGTGCCGATGGATTCTGTTTGCTAGTATTTTGTTGAGGATTTTTGCATCTGTGTTCATCAGTGATATTTGCCTGTAGTTTTCTTTCTTTGTGACGTCTTTGTCTGATTTTGGTATCAGGGTGATGGTGGCCTCGTAGAATGAATTTGGGAGTGTTCCTCTCTCTGCTATATTTTGGAAGAGTTTGAGAAGGATAGTTGTTAGCTCTTCCTTAAATGTTTGACAGAATTCGCCTGTGCAGCCATCTGGTCCTGGGCTTTTGTTTGTTGGAAGATTTTTAATCACAGTTTCAATTTCAGTGCTCTGATTGGTCTGTTCATATTTTCTATTTCTTCCTGGTTCAGTCCTCTCCCAGCGCTAGGACTGAAGCTGGAGCCTCAGCTCCCAACCCCGCCTGCCCCAGAGGGTGAGCAGACAAGCCTCTTGGGCTCGTGAATGCCGTTCGGCCCCGATCCTCTGTGCGGGAATCTCTCCGCTTTGCCCTCCGCACCCCTGTTGCTGTCCTCTCCTCCACAGCTCCAAAGCTTTCCCCCTCCGCCACCCGCAGTCTCCGCCCACAAAGGGGCTTCTAGTATGTGGAAACCTTTCCTCCTTCACAGCTCCCTCCCACTGGTGCAGGTCCTGTCCCTATCCTTTTGTCTCTGTTTATTCTTTTTTCTTTTGCCCTACCCAGGTACGTGGGGGAGTTTCTTGCCTTTTGGGAGGTCTGAAGTCTTCTGCCAGCATTCAGTAGGTGTTCTGTAGGAGTTGTTCCTTGTGTAGATGTATTTCTATTGTATCTGTGGGGAGGAAGGTGATCTCTGCATCTTACTCTTCCTCCATCTTCCTCCGACTGTCCCTTCTTTTGTTTTTTTTTTTTTTTTTTGCGGTATGCGGCATCTCACTGTTGCGGCCTCTCCCGTTGCAGAACACAGGCTCCAGATGCACAGGCTCAGTGGCCATGTCTCATGGGCCCAACCGCTCCGCGGCATGTGGGAATCTTCCTTGACCGGGGCACAAACCCATGTCCCCTGCATCGGCAGATGGACTCTCATCCACTGTGCCACCAGGGAAGACCGCTTCTGTAGTTTTGACAAGTCACTGCCAGGTTGAGAACTCCAGCAATAATGCTCATGCCTATTCGATTACAGGACACAGCTCAAGCTAGAGATTGTCACCTTGATATATCTCTGTGACCAAAACAAGGCCCAACATGTAGGAACTTAGTAAGCCACTTTCCAGAATGACTAGGAAGAGGATGCCTATTTCAGGTTTGGTGGTATTATAATATTGTTTAACCTCTGTGGGCTGCTGTGGTCCAACAAGTCTCACGGGGCCATGTTTTCGTATCTTTATTGCAGTGTTTCTCTTAATACCATTTCATTTCTAAGAATTGATATTCTTTATTTTTAACTGAAGTATAATTGACATACAGTAATATATTAGTTTCAAGTGTACAACACAGTGATTCAACATTTATATACATCAGGAATTAATGAACATTGTAAGCCTAGTAACCATCTGTCACCATACAAAGTTATTACAGTATTATTGACTATATTTCCTATGCTGTACGATACATCCTGTAACTTATTCATTTTATAACTAGAAGTTTGTACCTCTTAATCCCCTTCACTTATGTCACACAATTCCCCCACCCCCAGCGACCACCAGTTTGTTCTTTGTATCTGTGAGTCTGTTTCTGCTTTGCTTTATTTTTTGGATTCCAAGTATAAGTGAAATCATATGGTTTTTGTCTTTGTCTGACTTATTTTACATAGCATAATACCCTCTAGGTTTATCCATGTTTTCACAAATGGCAAGATTTAATTCTCTTTTATGTCTGAGTAATAATTCAATTATATATGTATTTTTTTCAATTACAAATATAATTTTATTTAATTCTTCTGTCAAACTGAGTTGTTTGTGTGTGTATGTGTATGTGTACCTCTCACATTTTTATCCAGTCATCTATTGATAGACGCTTAGGTTGTTTCCATATCTCAGCTACTGTAAGTAATGCTGCAATAAACATAGGGGTACATATATCTTTTCAATTTAGTGTTTTTGTTTTCTTCAGATAACTATCCAGAAGTGGAATTGCTGGATTGTATGGTAGTTCTATTTTTAGGTTTTGGGGGACTCTCCATACTGTTTTCCATAGTGGCTGCACCAGTTTACATTCCCACCAACAGCACATGAGGGTAAGACCTGAAACCATAAAACTCCTAGAAGAAATCATAGGCAATACACTTATTGACATTGGCCTTAGCAGTAATTTTGGATCTGTCTCCTCAGGCAGAGGCAACAAAAGCAAAAATAAACAAATGGGACTACATCAAACTAAAAAGCTTTTGCACAGCAAAGGAAACCATTAACAAAAAAAGCCACCTACTGAATGGGAGAAGATATTTGCAAATGATACATTTGGTAAGGGGTTAATATCCAAAATATATTAAAAACTCACACAACTCAATATAAAAAAAAAATCTGATTAATGTGTAGAGGACCCGAATATACGTTTTTCCAAGGAAGACATATGCATGGCTAATAGATACATGAAAAGATGCTCAACATCACTAACCATCAGGGAAATGCAAATCACAACCACAGTGAGACATCACCTCACACTGGTCAGAATGACTATTTTCAAAAAGACAACAAAAAACAAGTGTTAGTAAAGATATGGAGAAAAGGGAACCCTAAGTCATGGTATTCTTTCCCTTTCTTTGCTTCTAGGGAGCACCCTCTGGCTTTGGAAATTGGAAAAAAGAAAAAAAAAAGTAATGCAGCCATCCCAGTCCTAGCTGAACAACATGTTACTGTTTATTTGTCTATTGGTTGTGAGTTTTGCATTCTGACAAGGCTTGACCTTTGGAGAAGCAGACTTCTCTTGGGTTGTTCCTCTGGTAAATTTTTATCTCCCAGGTGTTTTGGAAGCCATTTACCTGAACTAATGATTGGCCACCTAAACAGGTCAGTTCTTCACTGACTTATTCTCATCTGCACATTCTATGGAATTCTGTTTGGCTTGAACAGAATCACCTATGCATTTGGAGGCTCTTTTCCCAACAAATTTCTACGGTACAGGACTTACACATCATTTGCAACACATCACAATGAAATGTAGTCTCTCAAGATGTTTCCCAATGTTGGCACAAAATGATAGGAAATTTTAAAGCAAAGCTGTCTTAGAGGTTTTTTGTTAGCTAGATAGACTCCCATTTGTTAATTTAATTGACAGCATTTCTTTCATTTTCCATTTTATTGAACCACTGTTTATATAGCAATAGCTAGCTAACATTTATTGAACAATTAAAGTGAAACAGACATTGTGTTAAATGTTTTTCATTCATTTTCTTTACAATACCCTCAGCACATTATTAGCACCATTTTACAGATGAAGGAATTGAGGCTCAGAGTGTTTAAGAGACTCTCCTAAAGGTCTGCAGCTAGTAATATGGAAGCTGAGATTCAGAATCAGCCTGACTCTAGAGCAGTATTTTTTTTAATGATTCACTCATATTACTTAGGATATAAGCTAAAGTATTATAACAAAGAGACCCAAAAATACAGTGGTTTAAATGATATAGAAATATCTTTCTCTTTGAGTTTTTGGAGATAAGGCATCTCTGCTCTATGGGATACCTTAGAGACCCAGATTCCTCCCATCTTATGACTCCATCGTGAGCTAGGAATGCCCCCCATCTGCGTAGTCACACTTGGATCACTGTTGCATCTGCATTCCAGCCCGTGGGAAGGAGGAGAGGGTGTATAGGTCAAGTATTGTCATATCTAAGGATGTGAACCAGAAGATGCATACATTACTTTTGCTTATATCCTTTTAGCTACTCACACAGCAGTACCTAGTTGTAAGGGACACTGGGAAATATGTCCCTAACTAAGTAGGCATCTGTCTGTCCAGAACTGGAGAGGGGTTATATTACTAAAATGAAGAAGGAAAGAAAAAATTTCAAGGGGCAACCAGGAGTCTGCCAAAGCACTATAATGACTGGTGTTATTCATCATCACCTTCCAAGTCAAGTAGATGGTGCCAATAGGAGATTATCTTCTGTAGCAGAGAGAACAGCCTAAAGTCAGATATCCTGAATATTGTAGGTATAAGTTTCAAGGATGGGGAGCTTTATATAGCACTGTGTTGACTTGTGTATTCATGTTAATAGTCACTGGTTTTCATAACCCTTCTTGAGAGGTTCAGGTTAGGGGACATCGATTATTTTAGTATTTATATAGTAGCCAAAGTTTTGCTCTGTCTTTAGTAATTTTTCAGTTGTTTCTCTGTTATAATGTGGACAAGCTGAATCATCAATTTAATCTCTTTCTTTAAACTCTTATTCTTATAAACATGTATTAGCTCCACATTTTTTTTTCTTTTTGCTGAGCATCTTGCTCAGTTGGAAAGGAGAACTTTGGCTCCTGGAATATTGGTAATGCTTTTGATAAGATCATTCTCGATTTACTCATTTCTGTACTCAATGTGTGTAAGTGTACAGGCTAGCAGTTGCTAAGGTAAAGGATCAGGAATAGGTTCCATGGATTTATAGCAGCCCTGTTTGAGTCCCACATGTGAATGGTATATGGACGCCTTCCCATAGTAGCCACTGAGGTTATGGATTCACAGATGACAATTCATCTCACAGAAGAGTATGTGATAAAGAGATTGCTAGGAGGAGGAGTAGCTCTTCTGGGCTTTCTTGAGGAAAATTTCGCTCTGGGAATGAAAATTTCCTCCACAGCTTGGTGCAAGTGCAAATACTTCTTCAAGAGAATTTTAAAAAGCCATTCAGGAAGTGTGGATTATATAGGAAAACAGAGAAAATTAACATAGAAGTAGTAGAAAATGTTTCGCTATGTGAATTCTCATTTGAGTGTTAATGTGAATAGGTGGGCAGGTAGATGAATTATAGAATCTGATATGAGGAGAAATGTGGAGTTAATAGACTTGGCAGGTACCCCTCTTGTTTTCCAGAACTTTCTGTATCTTCTTCAAATTCAGTGAGTAGTTGTTTCTCTGGAAATAGTTTGCTGAAAGTGACCAGTCATTAGATGGAGAAGCCAACCTAATTGTCCAGGTTTATATCTACAAACCAAAGTCAACTGACTTTTTTCTTTGCCCAAAGGGACCAGAAGGTATTCTGCTTACATGCTTCTCCATCCATATCAGGATTAATTTTTATTTATCACATTATAGCTTAAATGTCAAGGCTGCCTGTTTAATTGGCAATGATCCCTATTGAACTTTTCACTTATGCTGAAAATGTGGCCTGCTGGTGGCTGTTTTTATGAGCTGTTTGGTGTTTTATTCTGGCTTAAATCTGTTTTTATTGTCAGAAGATTCATTATTTCTACCAGAATTTCTACTGCTCAATGTACAGGTTATCTCCACTATGACAGCTCTGTATCTTCAGTGTCAGATACACTGCTCCCAAGTCATACTAGATTTACACATTCTATTATACTTCTATTGAACAGCTCTTAATCTGCTCTGAGGAAAATATGCTACAACCAGCAAATTTTATCCCCTTGCATTTAATGGGAACCTTTCTTGGCAAGTGTAGACAATTGTATTGAGAAACATTCCAACTATATCTGGCCAGTTTTGAGAAAAGATTTTAACTGGTTAACCCTGTAAGGGTCAAACTCTGGTTGATACTGTAATATTACCATAATACCTAAGTTCTAACACTATTCTACTTACTGATTTGCTCCTTCCTCTAACTGACAGTGATTCCTAGGAACATTGCCTCATATAATCTCTGTTGTAGTTTCTGAAAGGTAGATTTTATTTACAGTGGAATTTCATGCTGAAATTGGGTGATGAGATACAAAACTACTTCCTAGCATAACTTTACTGCATAATCTTATATGATTGTATTTCAAAGGATGTGTTTTCAGTTGTGGTACTCTTGGATTCACGCAGTAGTGGGCTATATTACCATGGGGTTGTTCAGAATTTATTGAATGATTTTATCTCTAGAGAGACATATTTGAAATTAAGAAGGTAGAGAGCAGTGTTTTCTTCTGTAGCTTGCATTCTGAGGTAGGTAATGTCAGATAGTAACACCAATTCATTGTTCTCATTGCTGCTTCTCTTCTAAGGCAGTATGAATGTGAAGTAACAAGGTATGAGGACAGAGACTTGCTAGTCTACTCGTTTGTACAAAGGGGATAATAGTAATGCCTGCCTTGTAGAGTTGTGGTGATGATAAAATGAATATAAAGATTGTAAAACAAGTTTAAAATGTGGTTAATGAGGGATTTCCCTGTGGTCCAGTGGCTAAGTCGCTGCACTTCCACTGCAGGGGACGTGGGTTTGATCCCTGGTCGGGGAACTAAGATCCCACGTGCTGAAAAAAAAAAAGTGCTTAATGATAGTGGAAGCCCCTGAGAAGAAAGTAGACTCTAGCTAACTATGGATTATCCACACATCACCCTTCCTGTATTTTCCGATTTTTCCTTCTCTCCTCTCCTCTTCTCTCCTCCCTTCCCCTTTCCTCCCCTCCCCTGCTTTCCCCTCCCCTTCTTGATTTCTCCCTCCCTCCCTTCCCCCCTCCCTTCCCCCCTCCGCCTCAATCCTCTCCCTCACCCTCTTGCTTTCTTTTGCTCTCCTTGTCTTCCTCTCATTCTCTCCCTCTTTCTCTCCTCTGTCCTCTGGATACTGTCTTTTCCCTTTTAGTACATGTGCTGGGGCATTATCTCTTCTCATCTTATTCTGGAGTTATCTAGTACTTCTTTTATGTCTTCTTTGACTTCTTTATCCAGTGGACATCTCTAAAAGTTTAGAACTGTGCTCAGAAATCTCTTATCCCTGAAGACCCCCAGGAGGGCTAAGCAGGAACCAGGGCAGAGGCAGAAGGAGAAATTGAGAGAAAGAGGAAAGAGACTAAAAATGGAAAATCAACATTTATATTGACAAGGCAATCTATTTATTAAGAATCTCTTCTATGTCTGGCATTATGCTGTAAGTAGAGAAGTGCTCTGAACTTCAAGGGTTATCTCTTTTTCTTGAAGTGGTGTTTTAGACTTAAAAAATTAAATAATAGCTACTGGGTAATGTAAAACAAATCTTAAGACAGATGAGTTTCATTATAATTATAACTGCCAGGTATGACATTCCTGCACTAATTTAGCCTGTGTTGGTGTTTTCTCTAGAGTGGGAAGATGACTGGATTATTTGAATTACTCTAAAATAGTTGGGCTTTCAATGTTGGGCTCTGAGTCCTGTCTTTCTCTCTCCTTATTCAGATTCTTCTTCCTTCTGCCCTCAGTGTCTGACCTTGCATGTGCCTTTAGTTTCACAGTCCTTACTCTTTTTTCTTCCTCTAGAAAATCCCCAATGTTAGTGTTTTGAATGCCATTGACTTTACAAGATATCCATTCCTATAGCTCAGCAGTCCTACCTTGTTGCAGCTACTGTAGCACTTACCTCTTATCTCTTTCAAAAGGAAAGATGAACCTAAGCAACAACTTTGGCAAAGCAAACTACTCAGAAACTAGCTTGATGTTATCTCTGAGAGACCTTTGCTTAGCTTGCAGAAGCAAATGTCATGTATGCCTCCAAGTTGCTTACTATGATTTGTCACATGGGATTCTCAAGCTTTTTTTTTTTTTTTCTTGCGTTATGTGGGCCTCTCACTGTTGTGGCCTCTCCCATTTGCGGAGCACAGGCTCCGGACGCGCAGGCTCAGCGGCCATGGCTCACGGGCCCAGCCGCTCCGCGGCATGTGGGATCCTCCC
>NW_006779357.1:632693-636893 GCF_000442215.2 Lipotes vexillifer | reverse complement strand
CCCGCGTCTCCTGCATCGGCAGGCGGACTCTCAAGCACTGCGCCACCAGGGAAGCCCCTCAAGCATTTTATATGAGGCTTTGACTGGCTTATCTCCTCATCAGAATGCACTACAATTTGTCCACTTCAAACCCTCCAGGAGCAGAGGGCATTTACTTTGACATCTGCTTTTCAGAAGCAGTCCATTAATACTGCACTTGACATGTCAGGGTCTTAATGAAAAACTTTTCTTAGTTCTTTTATCTACAATAAGATGGCCTGGTTCAAGGTCAGTGGCAACCCTAAGCTGTCTTTCTTTTCCCTTTTGACAGTCACCATATGCCCTTACCTATTTCTAACCCACAGAGTCTCTCTCATCAAGTACCGGTAACTGTAGTGCAAAGATTGGGGTGGGACCAACCCTACTGGTCTCCCAGGACTTTGTCCACTCTCAGAGGTGCCTCACTAAGCTCCCTAGTGATCTCATGTCCTCTGCTCCTTCTCTTATCAATATCTGTTCCAAAGTGCTTCCAAAGCCTAATGTAGATGCCATGGTATAGTTAAAACCCATCATATGCCAGATGCTATGCTAGCTATTGTGCATATATTATATTAGCTCACTTAATCTCAATAGAATTACTGTGGGGAAGGTGAAAACTGAGGTTCTGAGGGCATAAGCAGCTTACCTAAGGTCATATGGCTATACTATGTAGCATCTAGGGCTGATAGTAGCTTAAAATTTTAATCCTTCCTATTAATTTTAGGCCACACACATTTATTGAGCTTTATTTTGTGACTTCAACTATGCTAGACCTTTGGGGTAAAGACAAAAACATAGTGCCTTTTCTTGTAAATATCAAATATGCTAGGGGAGAGAGACAAACAGATAAATGAAATGTCATAAAAATAAGTGTAAGAGTAGAGACATACAGATGGCACTATGGAAACCCAGAGATGGGGTACTTAACCCAGCCTGGGTTACATTGTCTCACAGAATGAGAATATTAATTCAGATTTGTTCATTCTCTCCCCCCATCCCGACTCTCTCACTCTCTCTTTCACACACACACCTTAAATCTCTAGAACAGATAGGTCTTCTTCCTCCCTTTATATGTCCTTTGCATATCTCTGTCACAGTGCTTTTTTTTCATTTTATCTATTCACTTAACAACAGTTTATTGAGTACCCACTCTGTACCAGGCATTGTTTTAGGCACTGGGAACAGAGCAGTGAACAAAACAAAGTTCTGCCCCCTTGGATTTTACCTTATAATGTGTATACAGACAAGAAACCAATATACAAGTGGATATAGAATAAAGTGTCAGGTGGTGAAAAGGAGGGACTTTACGCAAAGATGAAAGAGTGATCAAAGTCTTCTACCAATTAGGGTCTATGTAGGATTTTAGACATCAGCGTGCAGTTTGGAGTGATTTACACAGAAGGAAAGCCTGGACATCATAGCTTGTTTGGTAGATCTGAAATCAGGAAAATTCGGCAAAGTTACATATCTTCTCCACCTAGACATACAGTCAGCCTTGTGCTTAGGAGACAAAGACCCCAGTTCCATTTCTGCTTTTCAGAGAGACCTTGGATAAATAGCTTGGGCAGACCTCTGTAAGATGGGCCTGCCTTTTGGTAAAATGAAGTGGATAAACCTAGAGCATTTCTCTGAGAGTTTTTGGATCTAGTAGTATACACAGCAACAAAAAAAGCAATTGATTCAACATTGATTATTTGCAAAGTGTTCTTATGCTACCTGCTGAGAAAGAAATGTTACTTTCTTCTAAAAGCAGATACTGGGGAAAATAACAGTTATTTGACAATGCTTTCTGAATATTTGAGGTTTTGTGGTATAGTGACTCATTCTGGTTTTGAGGTAAACATTATCAGGAGCTTTCACTCAGTCTGAGATTTTTCCCTAGGCAGGTGAGACTGGCCCCCACCCCCAAACTTACAGGCCCTACTTAAATAACGAAAGAGACATGTATATGGGTCAGTGATTTTTATTAATATCATCATCATTTGCAATCTTGGAAAGAGCCTGGGGTTTTAATGTTAGACAAGCCTGAATTTGATTTCTGGTCCTTGATACTTAGTATTGTGCCCCGTTAGTCGAGGTAGGTGACTCCTCTGGGTTTCAGTCACCTCCTCTATAAAATAAGGATAATAATAGTTTCTTCACACCATTGTGGGGATTAAATGAGACAATGTATATAAATTCACATGGCATATAGTAGGTGGCTCAATAAAGGTTGACTTTTCCCAGATCTTCTTTAGATGCCCTTCCCATTCTCACTGTAGCAAGTGAAATTATTTTTTAATTGAGTCTGATTCTAATTAATGTATTTACTAGTTGTTATCCTCTGTTAATGGGACAATTTTAGTCTCTAGCTTATATATGAATTTTTTATGTGCCTGTAGTAAAAGTATTTGATAGGAGAAACACCAATTGATAACTAGACTATTGATTTCTGGAATGAAATGTGAGAAAAAATAACCACTCAAGCTGCATTTTTCTGTTGTTTGCAAATATCTAAATGACGAATATAAAGGAGAAATATGCCTTGTGATTTGCAATATGATTTTGGCATATGACTCTAGTAATCTAATTTTCAAGACCCCCATGTAAAGTTAAAGTCAGAAAGTTACCATTTCTAATGGCAATTTAAAACAAACAAACAGAACTAAAATATCTAAAATGCTTTGATTGTAAGCTCATCTTTACTAGTCAGTAGTTAATATGGCCAAGGGGACTTTTGTTTGCAAAGCCGTCCCCTTATGAGCTGAGATTAAACAACTGAGTGGCGTAAGTTATAAATGAATTGAAAATTGCCTTCTGTTCCGGCTCAATGCAATGGTCTGTGTTTTGTAATGAGCCCTAGTTGGCGAGGTAACTCATGTCACCAGGAGAAGCTCTCTACAGACTGCTCCATTTGTCACTGCTGTCTGAAGGACACAACGGGCTGGGGAAGCTGGCATTCTGCAAAATTTTTATGGTGCTGCATGCATGCAGTGATCTCCCTTATCAGACGTAATTCTATAATAAATACCATAACCCTATGTTTAAATAATACTAGGGTTGTGACACAACCTGACCAAAACTAGGAGAGTTAATGATGACACTGGGATATTAACTTACCCAGGGAGCAGGTTGGTGAGGGGACAAAAAGGATAGATGCTGGGAGAGAGTCTCTATTCATGATGGAGTGTTCATCTGCATGGCTGTTTGTTTGGAATGCTTTGGTCTGTGCCATATGGCTCAATGTAGTTTTTTTTTTCCCCTTGGTGTCTCTTTGTTCTCCATGCTTTCACCTTCATTTTAAAAGAGAGACCACAATGAATAAAGGGTGACCAGAATCATTACATGAATTTTGTTGCAATAAACAGGAGCCAGCCTTATGGAAAGGGTTCTTCCATTTGCCCTCAAGCATGGTGACTCGTTAAAAGGAAATCGCTAGGATAGGATCAGTTGGGGAATGGAAGGAGTCTTTGAACAGTTTTTCACAAGGAAAACTGCTTTATTGTTTTCTGTTATAAAAGTAACGTACTCATTCTAAAATCTTCAAACAGTGCAAAAAGGCACAAAGAAGGCTTTAAAACTGTAAAAATCACCTGTTATAATCCCTTCCTCCACACATCAGAATTAACATCTGTTAACATTTTGATATATCTGTCTCCTGTCTGTCTCTGTAATCTTGAAAAAAGTGGTTTGTTTATTTTCATCAAGATAAATTTCTAGAAATGTAATCCATATTTTCAGAACTTGTGAATCCTCCATAAAAATGGCCCTTCACAAGACAGGGCTAATTTACACTGCAGCACCCGTGTGTGAAAGTGCAGAAGGAAGCCAGCAGTCTCCATTTATTGAATAATTGCCATATGCCAGGCACTGCTCTAAGCCTTTTGTGTGCTTTAATTCATCTAATCTTCACAATGATCACACTAGATGGGTGTTATTAGGGTCTCATGGAAACTGAGGTTTAGCAAAGTTATAAGGCTAGTCATGAGGTTGAACCACAATGTTGAATCAGGCCTTGGTATAGGAGAAAAGAATAGCTTCCCTCCTCCACCTTCCCTGTCCCTGCCTCTCTCTCTTTTTTTAACAGCAAGACCCGGAGAGAAACAGCCAACGAAGGAACAAATAAGGAGCCTAATGGGTAAGCAAAGAGCCGGGGGAGTCCCAAACATCTGTGAATCTTCAAATTTAGGAGTTCTAGGGAAA
>NW_006779357.1:547381-632624 GCF_000442215.2 Lipotes vexillifer | reverse complement strand
AGGGAAAGATGTCCTTGCATTTCGTTCATTACTAAATAAACCAAACAGAACTTTCTCTCCAATGTTTAGCTTCATGAGCTGAAATTGAACCAATGAAGAAAAATAGAGACAGTTATAGATATACTTCTGTGTGTGTACAAATGCACACATACAAACATACACACAGACAGACATGTACCTGGAAAAGAGTAACCCCTTTCTGACTCTGAATCTTACTTTTTATTCTTCCTCAGGCCAGAATACCAAGAGTAATGTCAAGCTTTATCACATGTAGCACTCCCACAATTTTCCAGCATTAAACTGGAGTGGGTGGTTAAATGTTCATAAACACAGTGCTGGATAGAGAATTGAAGGTCTCTCATTATATTCTGCCAGCACTTTTCATGAAGTAGCAGAACATGTGAATAACTTTCTGTGTGACCCTAGGCTAGTCACTTCCCCTTTCTGGGCCTCAGTGGCTTTTTCTCTAAAAGAGAGCTATGAGACTAAATTAAATCTGAGGGTCTTTTGAGCTCTAAGAGCCTGTATTTCTACCAGTTCCTAACTGGTCTGACTTTGGATTTTTCTCCTGGACCTCTCTTATTTTTAATTTTTCATGACCTCTCAAGACTGCCTAACCTTGTCTAGTGTTGCTGGAAATTGTTCTGTGGAAGACTGCATGATAAAAATGTGAATTACTTCATAGTCTATCAAATGGGAACCATTAGGCTCCTATGATCCTAGAAGAGAGCGTATCATAGTATTTTTGAATTTTCAACACCAAAAAGGACTTTCAATAAGATTGTTAGAGTTTTTCATTTTTACAGGAGTGATTGGGGCACAGAGATAGTAAGTGATTTTTTGCCCAGTCACTTGTCTAATTAGTCGCAGGGACAGGATAGAACCCAGATCTCTTAAACCCTAGCCAGGGTTTCCCAGAATCTATTCCTCGTGATACAAGTCTCTCAAAATATTCTGGGTGGGGGTGGGAACATGGGAAGGAAGATTCTGAAGTCAAATAAGTTTGGGAAATGTAGCCCTGTCTGGGGAACTCATATGCACATTGAAGACTCTTGAGAACTCCTACAGTATAGAATCCTTATAAGCTTTACTTTTCTAAGTTTCTCAAATACATGAATAACAATAATGAGGTGATACCAATAATAGTAGTTTCCATTTATTGAATTGTCACTGTGTATGCCAGATACTGATCTAAGTCCTCATATAAACTGACATGCTTAATACTCATGAAAACCCCATGAGAGTTTTCATCATCCCCATTTTTTTTTTTGGAGGGGAAAACCAAGGCACTGAAAGATAAAGTAGTTTGCTCAAGGTCACATACTAGTGTAGAACAGAGCTGGAATTTCAGCTGAAGCAGGTTGGTTCCAGAGCCTGGGCTATTAAATCAGTATGCTCAGCTTACCACAGAAACTTTTTTGCATGCAGTACCCTATTAACATCTTGAGGAATCAGTGTTCTTTAAGAGCATCCATCTTAGTCTGTTCAGGAAGAAGTCTGTTTGCTAGAACAAAATATCACAGACTGAGTAGGTTATAAACAACAGAAATTTATTGCTCACAGTTCTGGAAGCCGGAGAGTCCAAGAACAAGGTACCAGCCTGGTAACATTTTGGTGAGGGCTCTCTTCTGGTTCATAGATGGCACCTTCCTGTTGTGTCCTCACATAGTAGAAGGGGCAAGGAATCTCTCTGTAGCCTCTTTTATAAAGGTACTAATCCCATTCGTGAGGGCTCCTCCTTAATGATGTGATCACCTCCTAAAGGCCCCACCTTCTAATACCATCACATTGGGCAATAGGATTTCAATACATGAATTTTGGAGGGATGTGAACATTCAGGCCATAGCAACATGTATTAGGAAATACTGCTCTAGAATTATTTCCAGTACATACTGTGAAATGAGGTTAGATGGATATCATAGAGCTCTTGAATAGCTCTGGAATGGACATTAGAGATCAGCTCACTTGGCAGAGAAGGAGTCTGGGGCCAGGGGGAAGAGTCTCTGGCTCCAGGTTTGTGACAGCTGGAACTAGGACCCAGGGCTCCTGATTCCTAATCCCCAATTCAATGGTATTTATTTACTAGGAATCTTTGGACAATGGAATAACAGAAGTTTAAGGCTTCTTCACTGAGGAAATTGAGGGCCACATGTATTATCCCTCCTCTTCCCTGAACTTATAGAAGGTGACACCAAGACACACAAGGGGTACAGAGGAGCAGCTGGGTACCTAGGAGGGAAAGGCAGCCATTTGTGCAAGATGACATGAGGATCTGATTCCTGGTGTCTCAAGCATAGAGTAGGCACTAAACACATTTTTGTTGTATAGAGGAACACACTGCTAACATTGTTATAGCATTTTATGGCTTTCAGAGCACTTTCATAGCCATTTTTAGTAGTATGATAGGAGAAACAGATCAAAGATACATAGACAGTATATCGTGGGGCTGGGGTGGGGGTAAGTGTAGCAGTGAAAACAAAGAAAAGAATGGCTGATAGTTGTGGAGGTTAAGAGAATAGTCCTGGAGTTATAAGAATAAAATTGGTGATCTGGAGCATGGCCCTCATAATCAACTTGCTTAATCTCCATTTTGTTTTAATTTAGTTAGAGGATACCTCTAAACTCCTACAAAGAGAAAAGAAAAGAAAAAAATTAAGGGGCTTTAAGTATCAGGGACCTTTTAAATTAGTTTCCATCCATCAGTGAAGAGAATTTGCTTTAATAAATACCCAAGAGAAGCAAGACCATAAAGTAACTGTCACTAAACCAGTCTCATATTATTTCTCCCGGTCAAAATTCATTAAAAATTTGAAAGCTCATTATCCCATTAAACATTGGCATTGTTAAGACCTTGGCTCTTTATTCCAGGTGATTGAAAGTCATATTTTACATTTCACATTTTCCAGCTGAGGAACTGAGGCTGTGATGGGAGTAGCCACTGTTAAGGCCACCTTCTGGATTCTTGAGTGGCTCAAGCTATGGGCTGCCATCGTTTTCATATGTAGATTTTCTTTGTATTGTTTATAATTCAGGTTGAGGGTGAACTGAATGGTATGTTTCCTCCATAAGGCCCATTGGGAGGCTGAGAATCTGCTTTTCTGCCTCTAAACTCTAAATTCAGGAGGGCAAAACAAAAACAGAAATGAAAGAAAAAAATGAAAATGAATAAATAAATTCAGGAGGACAAGAGGGAAGGGTCTATGCCAGTCCTCTCCACCATTATATCACAGCGTACAGCACAGGGGCTGCAACATAATATGTGCTCAGTAAATTAGCATTGAATGAGTAAGCATTCTGTAGTGAAAAGTAAATGGGTAGTAGACAGAAATTGTGTACCTCTTTGTAGTCTACTCAAAATAGACAATCATTGTTTGTTGATGATGTTTGTCATGATAATTTGGTCTAATTTGCAAAACCTAATCTATAGAAGCTAATTACCTGCTGTTTAGGTTCTATGATTGGTAGGAGGCAGAGCTGGATGGTAGGAATTATAGTTTTTCTCTTAGTGACAACACATACTAGATCAGTGAATGTCTGTAGAATTGAAGTAGAGAGAAAGTGATATCCTACATTTGGATTTTCAAAACAGCAGATATTAATCACCCCCCTTCACCACCACCATTATGCAGATGAAGAAACCCAGGGTCAGTGACTTACCAGAAGCACCGACTGGTTAATGTTACAGCTGCAACTCTAAGGTGAATCTGCTGTTTCCCAGTTCAGTGTTCTTGTCACCACCCCTTACTGTTACCACTGATTAATAGTCGGAAGATTTGCCTTGGAGCCGGCAACTTGATTTCAGTGCTGGAAAATATCTCAGGGAGTCTGTAAAATGTGTGATGGGCCATTAGCCATTGACTAATTTACATGTATGTCAGAGTCAACTGTGTTCAAGAAAATCCCACCAAGTGTAAAGGTTTGACTTCATTTCCAAGCTAATAAATATTAGAGGAGGAATATGATATTACCAGGTGTTTCCTACCCACTTCTCATATAACAGGCAGCATAGAGGATAGCAAAGTGTAGAGAAACAGTCCATGCTTTTCAGCAGTTTGCAGTTTTCTACTGGAGATAACAGGAAAGTGCCTGACATCTTCAGAGAACAACACACTCTAATACAGAAATGCTGGGAATGTGGCACTGTGTTTAAGTGGTGCTGGAGTACAGGAGAAGGAGCTATCATTAAGTACATTTTCTGTGATGACAAGATAGTGGCTTTTGAGAGCAGCCTTCAGCATTTTCTTTCCATTGCAACTCCCACCTTTCCCATTCACAGCCCTTTTCAACAAGTTTCATGGTGGTGGTTAATTAGATAAGTACCTATCTGTACCACTATCTCATTTTGTTGATTTCCTACCCTGTGCCTCGTCAGGGAGGAAGATGGGTGATGAGGTTCATAATGTGATAAATATTTGGATGGCTCCATCTTTGGGACAGACATTTTTGTACAGGATATTGTGGAAATAGGCAAGCTCACCTTAAGAATGGTTTCAGAAAAGAGCAAGCTCTGTTGTGATGTATGTGGAGGGAGTTATGCTGTCCTTGATATCAAAATGTTGTGTTTTCATAAATACATGTCTATTTGTAGGTAGTATTTCCATGAGGGAATAGGTGAATGGAAGTGTTGATAGTGGTGAAGATTTCCCCAGTGATAAGAATTAATGCATATTTTCTCTTATAGCTCATAACAGGCAAAGGACACTTGAAATAAGATGTTTTTACTTGAGGTAAAGAGTAGTTTCTCTGTAATTGTGTTCCCTTTCTTCTTCTCTTCCTTTGTGTTCTTTAGCACCTCCTATATGAGGAGTCTTTGGTTCTGCTGTAGGGTCATTTCTTTACGGACCTCCAGATGTTGCTGGATGTAGAATAATAGTTCAGGAAGTTGATGGAAAGATGGCTTTTCTTTTCTCATTAGTCCTTCCTTCCAAATGAACCTACCCCTTAGGAAAACATAAAGTGGTTTTGTGGGAGAGGATTTGGGAGTGAGTTTCCCTTCTTTGTAGTCAAATGTTTCACCATTTTGGCCTGGAGCATGGTGGGTAGAGAGGAAAATATGTTCCTTTGTGCCTTGCCCAGACTGGCTTACATCAGGGCTGCATAGCATTTATTCTGGACTGATTAATTGACTAAAAATAGATTTCTTTTGACCCCAGAACTAGGTTTAGGAGCAAGTCAACTCTGAGGAAAGAGCCACTTTCAGCAGCCTCATTGCTGAGCAGGCCTGAGAAGAAAACATTTGTTTTCACAGAAGAAAAAGTAATCTTTGAAGAAAGACCTCTTCCCTTCTCCTTTTTTACTTCGCAGCTGCTTTTTCCTCACCATAAATCTTAATTCCTCAAAATCTGAAGCTATGGTTGCGTGTGTTTTTTTTTTCTTTCACAGTGTACAGATCTTAGCAATAAAATATGATGGATTGGGTTATTAAAAAAGGGAGCAACTGTGGCTTTTTAGGGCCCCGCCTTGAGAACCTGTTCTGTTATTTAGATCTCTCCAGGAGTATGAATTCTCCCTTCATGAACCATTAGGTGATGGGGTATGTATACATTAGTCTGCTGTAAAATTACTCTGCTTACACTGGGGACTCAGATAAACTTCTGCTCTTGCAGCTGGGATGTAGCCATCTCTAAGAATAATTCATATGAACAAATTGCTCCTGTATGTATGGAACCTGCTAGAGCCTCATCCTTTCTGACAAAAAGGGATGTCATCTTCAAGTCCTCATTGACTTAAGTGGGCAAGTAATGTTGAAACAGATAACAATCTGAAGTTCCTACAGTGGTTTCAATATCCAGGCAGATATTTCCAACAAAAAGACTAATGAAGAAGTCTGCCCTATATGGGAACCATGCTAGGGGAGGCATTTTACTGAATTCCTACTTTTCTCTGTGTGCTGCTGACCTCAGCCAAAGATCTCACTTCCAGTAGAACAAGACTAATCCTGGTGGCATTTGCAGGGAGAACACTAGACTGGGAATCAGGAGACCTGGTTTCTAATTCCATCCCTGACATTAATTGGCTGAATAACCTTAAGAAACTTATTTCACTTTTTGGATTTTATTTTCCCTGTCTATGAAATGAAGATAACAATATTTACTCTAGCTATTTCATAGGGATATAGTGAGAATGCAACAAGAAAATGGGCACCCTAGTGTCCTCTGAGAGTTGTAAACAAAAGCCATATTCAAACTAAAGGTATTGTGGGGAAATTATTATTGTTTAATATTTTTGTTAGCTTTTTGGGAACAAGCTCTTTGGTGCCTTTGCCCTGAGAAAAGAGAAAAAATTATGTGAGGCAGTGCCATAGATGTTATGGAGAGTGATAAGTAATAATGCAAACAGGGGAGGACTTAGAGAGATGCTGGACCTTTCTGGAAGAGCTGAGCAGATGAAGGAAACAGAGCTGGCCCAAAGAGTAAAGAAGGCTAATGGGACCCTGATTTACATGTTGTGCAGGGATGGGAAGTAAAGTGCTCCCAAGCTTCCAGTGAAAAAGGTTGCTTGCTATCAGAAAACTTCATCATGGTGACTCCTCCTTCCCTGTCCTAGGCAGAAAGAGACAGCAGGGCGAAGAAATCCTCACAAAGATGGCCAGTGCTTAGGGTAAAGCCAGAAAATGTAAGAGCTTGGGGGAAGAGGGTGGTTCTTCCCAGTTCTTCTCTCCCCTACAGATATTTAAAATCTCTTATTTTTCCATAAAGACCAAATCCTGCTACCTAAGTTGTAATTATCTCTTCAACCCCCCAAAGCAACATTTTCTGCAACAAAATTACAGTATGTCCAGAGGAGTTTGGACTTCTCTATGACTTGGTACAAGGCAATTTAGCTTACGTTATAAAGGGAGGATAGCTGACTTGTGAGAGCTCTGCCTCCTTGTATTTCCCCCTGTGTCACTGAAAGAAGGTATAGAATGATGAGGGCAATATTTCCCAAAGTGTGTTCTATGCAATACTCATCTCTGTATGTGTTTTTTTGTTTGTTTTTTTCAGAAAAAGTGTTACATGGTCAAACACACTGGGAAATGCTCCCATAGTATGGTTCCCTCTAGGAAATTTACCACATATGTTAGGTTAGTGAAAACTTTGAGAAATCTAATGATAAAGGCATTTGTTTAACTTTGCTTAATCCAGCATTTCATAAACTTATTTCCCTTTGGGAGCCTCCTTTTGCTCTTGTTCAATAGAAGGCCTTTAAGAGGCAGATTCATTCTTTACTACGACCCTAACTCAGGTTGCTGCACTAGATAGCTAAGCCTCAGGTGATAGAATTCAGTATTCCTCCTTAGCCTTCTCCAAAATTAAAATCATTGCACTATGACAAAGGTACAATCAGGCCAGTGATGTTTTCTTTCCAAAGAAGCTATTAAAATACTAGAATAATTCGACAACCTTTCCATTATGAGATAGTTCAACAGTGAAAGCAAATCAACATTTTTCATGTGCTTCTCTGAGCCAGCCACTGTGCTGAGCACTTTCTTTTGTTATTTCTCAGCCTAACAACAACCTTGCAATACAGGTTGAGTGATTCCCCATTTTATAACCCAGGAAACTGAGGGATAGAGATTAAGTAACACACCCAAGGTCACAGACCTAATCAGAGGCAGATCTGGGATATGAATACTGGTCTGTTGAATGCCAGAGTCCATGATTTGGATTTAAAATATTTAAAGTGAGACACTGACTCCTAAACAGAAAATGGCGTTCCAAAAACTTCACAATTCTGTAACTGAACAGTGTGTCAGCCAAGATTCTACAGCATTTGGGAGTCTGTCTTTCAGTTAAAGGGACCTCCACCAGTATCGCCAGAGTCAGTCTGAGTAGTAGTGTATGTATCATTGAACTGGAGAATAGCTGGTCAGCTTAAAGTGCCCGAGGATCACAGGCATAGATATCTTTAGATTTGCAAACTTCCTTTTGCCCAGTTATTAAGTTTTAAGCCCATGTCTAGCTTTTTTCACCGTCATTGCTGGTGGTCATCTTTTTAAACCCTTTGTTTAGGTGATTATAAACATAACTTCCCTCACGTGAAGTACATTTAATAGTCCCTCTTCACTCTCACGAGAACCCTATCCATTCCTTTGTTATCACTTTAGAGAAGCAGCTTAAAGCCTCCTTTCATGGACTTAACAGAAACACCTCCATGTCTAGACAAAACTGGCTCCAACTCAACAAAGATGACATCCACTTAATTATAGCTTACTTTTATTGCACATTCCTTATATGTCAGCCATGTTCTAAGTGTTTTACATGGATTAACTAATCCTCAAGACAACCCTATGAAGGAGGTATTATTGTGATTATCATTTTACAGATGAAAGAACTGAGGTTCAGACAGGTTAAGTTACTTGCTCAAGATTACACAGCTAATAAGCTAGGTATCAAACCCAGGTCTGTATGACCCCAGAGCATGTACTATTAATCACTGTATTATACTAGTCTTGATACACCTGGATTAGTCTTTCTTCAACCAGAATCTTGCCTTTGTAGTGAGCATATTCCTACCCTCCTCCCAGCTCTGTCACTCTGGTCAATAACTATCTAGTTCAACAGTTTTTGAACTTGCTTCAGCGTGCATCAGAATCACCTAGAAGCCTTGTGAAAACATGGATTTCTGAGTGCCATTATCAGAGCTTCTGCTTTAGGAGGTAGCGTAGGAGCTATGGGGGTAGGGTGAGAAGCTGAGAATTTGCATTCCTGAGAAATTCCCAAGTGCTGGTCCAAATACTATATTGAGAACCACTGACAAGCTGTAATTACTACTTGGACCCACTCTTTTTTGTAAGCTGATTTTCTCTTGAGCAAGACTGCTTTTAACTGTTTATTAAAACAAAACCAAATATTTCTATTTTGATCCATTTAAAACATCTTTTAAACATGCACATATCCAAGTTATTTTTTTCAAAGCAGTTTCCCTATACTATGTCATGATCATATTCTTAAGCAGAAGTAGTTAGGCACACGGGTGTGATTTTGGGGATTCACCTCCAAGTAATTCTCCATCATTAGTATCATCTCTTAAATACCTTGTGACGTTTAACTTGATTAAGAAGATGATAAGTAGAAGCATATTTACTACAAGAATACTTAATGGGAGGCGATATGGCTTGGGGATTAAGTGCATGGACTTTGTAATTAGATCTGGTTTTGAATCTCAAGTTTGCCACTTAACTAGTTGTGTAATTGCGCTCAAGGAATGCAATTTCTCTGAACTCTATTCTTTACCTGTATAATGGGGGATGATGATAGTATCAAATGCATAATGCTGTAAATAAGATTATGTATAGATAACACAGTTTACCATGAGAGGCATGAAACAAATGCAATAAATAGTGCCTAGTTTATATTAGTGGTTGCTAACCTCTTCAGACCTGTGAGGCACCATGAAGTTGTTGCAAAGGATCCATGACACTGTGTGCACACTGGTGTCTGCAGATGGAAGCAGTGAGAAATAGTACATATATATATACAATTATTTTCCAATGTATATAGATGCTGACTTAATTAGTAAAATACAAATTAATTCATAAATGTTACTGAATTGCTAATAATTTTCTGTCATTATTCAGTCTTTACATTTTTATCAGCAGATATTAAAAGATCAACTTTTTTGACATTTAAGAAGGATCCTCACAGTTTAAAAAGGTATGAGGCACTTGTTTATCTGAATAATAATTCACTATTCCCCAGCAAAAAGCAGGTCTCTGAAAGAGGGGAGCCCAGGTCAGTTTTGATAAGCAGAGGAGAGAGAGGAAGTTACAGAGCCTGGGATATTGCTTAAGGAGGGCATGATCTAGAGAGCTGCTGTAGTGGGGCACTCTGATAATCTAAGGGCCGATGTGAAGATATCAGGGAAGAAGAAAGACATCAATAGTTTTTGCCAAATAGGTCAGAGAATCCATTGACCAGCTTATCTGTTCTTAGGTAACTGAGTACCTCAAGTGAACAACCATCCACACCAATGATGTATCCAGCCTTCCAGAGGGACTCTGGAAATCCATTAGGATGGCAGCACCTTCCTGGGGGACTTTTATGCCTAGTGCAGGAAAATGCATTGTTGATTTATTCTGATTACATTTTCCATCAAATTCCTCTAAAGTGACCAGCAAACGGTCCCTGAAATAGGAAAGAATCGGTGGCAGGAGTGAAATTTCGAGTCACTTTGATAAAATAATTATCTTCATGGATTTGGGCTCTGATCGCTACTTAGACTGTGTGAAAATATTGCTGAATAAGGTGCTGAGCAAATTCAAGTTGTCATTAAGGGGACTGTGGTTGGTATCATTAAATCATATCCATTATTCAGATAAATGTTCCATGCCCTCTTAATTGTCTGCCTCCTCATCGACTTGAACGTTCAGTTGGGTTTTTGTTTTGTTTTTCTGTTTTCGTGTCAGAGGAAGAGGGCAGTTGGTACTCATAATATCTTGCTGGAACTTCATAGATGCCATAAATATTTATAAATCAGATAAAGTTATGTGTATTTCCTAGTCTAGAAGTGCAAGCTTAAGTTTGCTTTCATTATTTGAGGTGGTTTGGTTATGGTAACAGTATGTGATTTGGCAGCAGTTTAGTGTTGACTCAGAGGGAAAAGGAACAATTCTGTTTTATGTCTTTATTTCTAGCAGTAGCTGAATTCAGGATCATGTAATTGGTACTCAAAACACAGTTATTCAACCATTTCTTTATAGTTTCCTCTTCCACGTTTTCATTTTCATTTTCTCCCACTCATATATAGTCCATTTAAACATGTATCTCTATAACCATTAAAAAATATCTTCAAATTTTTCTCCCAGTAGATTTTACAACAAATATTTACTCTCAAATAGCTTCCCCGTGCAACACAGAACACTCCTGAATTACTTTGCACTCCTAACTACCCCTCCTCCCATCCCTTAATGAGGGCTCAGAGACTGTAAACTCATATTAACAGGAGCCTAAGTAAACAGAATCAGAAAAATAAGTTGACTTCCAAAGGAAAGTTATCATATATCAGAAAGCTGAATAGAACCGATTTATACTTTATCTGTTTTTTGTAGTTAATATTTCTACTGTTAATATTAATGTTATATGACTATAATCTACCCACCTAACATAATTATTTTCATTTTGTGTATGCCTACATAATTTTATGTCATTTCAGCCATTTTATGCACAGAGTTTTATGTTTTGCCTTTTCCATTTACCCATCAATACTTTTCCATCTTTGTCCATAGTACTCAGGATTCTAATTTCTGATGGCTGCTTAATATTCCTTCTTGTTTATCTAGCATAATTTACTTAGTCACTCCCTTATCTGTTGTGCTTTGATCGTCTGTTGTGTTATGCATTCATTTTCTATTAGCATGGCCAAGAAAATGTTTGACTTTACAATCACCATTTTCTACAATAGGAGTCCCTAGGTGTTTCTGCTTGACTGTCCCATCTCTCCCATTTCTACCTGAGTTGGCCTGAACTCTGCCAGTTAAAGGATGGTCACCCAGTGCAAGATCTTTCCATATAGTATAAGGTTGCACCTACAGTGCAATAAGCTCTCTGTTTGGTGTTTGACATTATCTCATTTAATTTTCTCAATATGTCTATAAGAAGGTCTTGAAGTATTAACAGACATTTGGGATGTAGGAAGATGATGGGTGGGTAGGAAGAGTTGCCTACTGGTGGGGAGGAAGAAAGGAGAGAATAATGGAGGTAATGCTTTTACTAAACACTGAACAAGCTATTCTTGCAGGAGGGTAAATGTGTTAGGATATCTTCTTTTCCTTCTTCCACCCTAGATTTGCCAGCTTCTCACTACTTGGGGCTCTCAGTTGTGCACAATGGAGGCTAAGACTGGTCTGGGTAAGAACATGTTTTTTTCCACTCTTGAAGTCAACATTCAAAATGTTTCTATGTGGGAGAAATTCCCTCTGCTCATCCTGATATTTCATTCAGTTCAAATTCTGCCCCCTGTTTATAAGAAATGTAGACATTTTTCATCCTGCTCGAGCATTACATTATTCTGTTTCCCCAGGCCACCCAGCCTGAAGACTTCTTTGGGATGCTACTAGAGAATGGCATCATAGTTTATCCATTTTTTGCAATTTCATCAGAATGCCTGATGCCTTTTTGAAACGTTCAGGGACCCAGGCTAATTGGTCCAGCCTTGTTGTTATCAGCAGTTTTCAGCAATGACTACCTAGGCCTAACTTTGAAATCTTTGTGAATTTGGTCAGTATAAACAGAATAGGGTATTGAAATATGCAAAGAGCTGCTACCATGTGGGCATCTGCTAACCTTAGCATATCATAGTATTCTTCATTAGTGAGCATGGAGAAGGAGCTCAAAGGACTCTTTTTGATGGCCATGATATGAACAATCAGTAGGAGAAAGTGTAAAAAACTTTATTTCACAGGAGGTTCTGGTAATGAGTAGTGAATTTCGGATATGTTCAGGATTATTCTGCTTTTCCCCCTTTATATCAACAAGTCAAAAACTATTCATTAAGCAGCCACTCTGTTTAAGACTATATGGAAAGCACTGTGGAAGATATGGTGATCTATTAAACTGGTTCTTCTTCCTTCAAGCTTAAATTCTAGTTGAGGTGACAAGACATGAAAAATTAGGTAACAGGAGATAAATAGTTCAAGCCTAAAATAGGAGAGGTGTCATGAGACAAAACATTATTATTTGACAAATGAATGCTACAGACAAGTGTTCTAGGAGTCCCAAGAAGATAAAGCTGAAAGGCATGCTGATATAGTACCTTTTCTCCTGCTGTTCTCTGTGCCTGAAATATCCATTCCATACATCCCTCCCTAACTGTAAAACCCCTATTTATCTTTCAACATACTATTCAATCATAGCTTCCTCAGTTCAAACTTCATCAACCCACCCAGAGTTAACCACATTACCTCTGGTGAGCTCATAGAAAGTTAAACTCACTGAGTCTATAGAAACACATTATATTGCTGTTTACACATTGTACTCCTCCACCAAATGGGAACTCAAGGGTAGGGTCAATTTGATATGAATTTATCTTTCTGTCCTAAGAACCTACCTTAGAGTTGTATAGTCCGTGTTCGATACATTTGATGAAATGAAACAAAATGAATACAGTGGAAAGAGCACTGGATTTGGAGTCAATGACAACAGTGCCTAGCTTAGGAAATGTTTCTAGGAAATGCATGTCATATCACCTCTGTGGACTAAATTAGAATGATCTCTAAAGTTCTTTATAATGGTTAAAACTGTGTAATCTTAGACTGGGAGTGGTTCTTAAATTTTCCCATAACTGCCACTGACAACAACAACAACAATGGCTAATGTTTACGGCAAACCTGCTATGTGCTAAGCATAGATCAAAAATGATCTCCGTCAACCTTCCAAATAAGCTTATGTGGTCAGTGTTATTACACTCATTTTCCAGATGAAGAAAATGAGACTTCAAGAGGTGGACTAATTTTGCCCAGAGTCACACAGCTGGAAAGTATTGAAATGGAGATTCTAGTTCAAATATTTTTGAACCTAGAAGTCTACGCTCTTAACAACCACACTAGTCATTCTCAACCCTGAACGCACATTAGTCATTAGGTGTAATCTTAGACTGGGAGTGGTTCTTAAATTTTCCCATAACTGCCACTGACAACAACAACAACAATGGCTAATGTTTACGGCAAACCTGCTATGTGCTAAGCATAGATCAAAAATGATCTCCGTCAACCTTCCAAATAAGCTTATGTGGTCAGTGTTATTACACTCATTTTCCAGATGAAGAAAATGAGACTTCAAGAGGTGGACTAATTTTGCCCAGAGTCACACAGCTGGAAAGTATTGAAATGGAGATTCTAGTTCAAATATTTTTGAACCTAGAAGTCTACGCTCTTAACAACCACACTAGTCATTCTCAACCCTGAACGCACATTAGAGTCATTATTTGGTTTTTTTTTTTTTTTTTTTTTTTTTAATAGTGATGGCCAGGCCCAAGTCTTCTGGGATTCTGGTTCACTTATTCTGAGGAGTGGATTGAACATTGGCCATTTTAAAAGTTCCCCTGAGGGATTCTATTGTGCCACCAAGTTTGAGAATGCCTGCATTATATTATTCAGCCTTTGAGACTGCAGCCGAGTCTTGTGAAATGGTAGAGTTTAGATGGGCAAGAGAAAGGAGGACATTCCAGATAGGATTTTTTTTTAAGCTTTAAGGTGATGCACAATTATCTGAATGTGTCTTATTTCTTTGAAGCAAGAGTCCTTTGTTGTATCAAAGCTACTAAGACATGAGTGCATAGACCAGACTTCATCCCTGCTGCAAGTGGATTTCGAAACAGTTTCAATGCAATTTCCCAGTTTCAGAGAGAAATGGCTTCTGCACTGGCTTATACTGGGTTTCCTGCCACCATTTTTCTGCCAAAGGTCAATGGACAAACTATTTCCTTGCATGGGGACAGTAGGTTCTCTTTGACCCATGCACTGGACTGCCAACCTGTCCATTTCTACATGATGGTTTTCATTTGGAATTTGTGAATCAGATTGATTCTGATTCTGATTCTGAGAAAGCTAGAATGAAAAGAATTTTAGAAAAGACATGAAATGATCTCTCCTTGCTTTACAGTACAACACTTGTCATGGGGCTGGTTTTACAGCATTCTTGAAAACCTTCCTCTCTGGCCAGTGCATCAAAACAAGTGGCTTATTTTGGGTTTTGGCAGCAGCTGCTGCTGATGTTGGGGGTGGCTTCCTAAGGACGATATCCCTGAGGGGTTAGGAAACTGGAAAGAAATTGGTAGTAAACCAGCGGCTGAATAACTCCTGAGTGTTCTGAAAGACTCATTGCAGTAGAATTGTCAGGAAAGGGACACCTTGATTAGGAACATTTCAGAGTGCTCAAATTGTTTGCCTTTTATAAGCATACCACTTAAACTTTGTTGGCAATACACTTCCTGATGATGACTTAATCATTTGGCTAGATTAACTACTGGCTTAAAAATACAGTTATCCAGCTGGGAAGGGCCATTTTGGGGTTTTCTGGAAACAGGCTCCAGAGGAGGACTGTGGGACTCAGTAAACTGTTGTGCAGCATCTTGGCGAGGTTACCTCTAAATGTCTTAGCTGCAGAGGTTTATGGTGCTTGAAAAGGGAAGATCACCTTGGGTCAAATCCAGACCCATAGAATTCATTTCATTCCCTTTCAGTTTTGACTGCTTGCTTGCATCAAAATAGATTGTGGCAAATGGTGTTTGGATTTGGTAACTCTTTGCACCTTGCTAGAATCTACCTTGAAACAGCTCTCTCCAGTTTCTCTGCACCCATAGCATTGATAACTAGGTACTTGGCTGGAAAAGAGGGCAGGCTCTGAGAAGCAGAACATCTATACTCTTATTAACAAATGGTAAAACCTGTCCTGTGCAATGAAATATGGGATGGTCTGAATATTGCTAAGATACTAAATATGAGGGAGTCATGACAATTATAAAAGAAAGAATATCCATAGATATTAGGCATTCTGGAATCAAGCATATCTGGAGTTTGAATCCTGGCTTTACTGCTTGCTAACTTGGATGATCCACATTAGCTTTCTGAGCCATTTCCTCACGTGACTATATTGGGAGAATTTAATGAGATGCTGCATATGATTTGTTTAGTAGGTAGTGAATACTCAATAAATATTGGCTGTTATTATTAGACTGTGATTTTTTTATTACTTCCATCATTACCACATGTTTTTGCTACCTTCATCCCAGATGGAGTCCCATTGCCTCCCAGTGCAGTGTCCTACCTCTCCTGTAGAGTAAGTACCATGATCCAGACCTTCTTTCTATCCGAAAACCTTACCAACCTTTGATTCAATCCTTATGATTGAATCCTTATGTTTATGCTTCCTATTCCATGACAGTTGACTCCACTATTTATCAGTGAGATGACCTTTGTGAGGCTTATTTCTTCAGCTGAGAAGATTAAGTGAGATAATCCATATAAATCACTTAACACAGTGCCTGGTCTATGGTAGTACTCTGTAAATGTTGGCTGCTTTTACTTCTCTGTACTTGTCAAAACAGGATAGTGCTGAGACTGGAAGAAAGACACTAAAAGCACAGATTGAGATGATATTTCTTTCATGGCAAAGGATCTAGAGACATAGAGGGATGGTTATGTATAGCGGTAGATGGGGCATTATCTTCCCAGATGAAAACATGGCTCTCAGGTTCCCATAGCTCGCCCTAGGGATGTGCAGCTTTGAGCTACACCATCTGCATAGAGTAAGGATTTTTACCAGACTCTAAAAGATCCTTTTGCCATTCTTATTTTGTTTTCTTTTAATTCTCTCCTGGTCCCACCCAACTGTTCTTCAGATTCTGGCTACAAATCTACCTATGTACCCACCAGGGGCAAATAAATGATCACAACTCCTTCACATTCCTAAGTATTTATGGGAAAACTAGGTGAGGGTAAGGTCACTTTCCTAGAAACGTCAGTTAGCAGGAAAAGGCTAAGGCCTGTTTGAGGTCTACTTCTGTTGGACTTTGCTTCTGTTGGATGCTTTATAATAGGATTTATTTTTATTCTGAAGTGGTAAGACCTTGGCTTCAAATTAGAGCAAGCATCTCTAGATGGGATTTTTTTTCCCTTGGAAAATGCTTAATATAAAATAATGCAGACTTGTAAAAAATTCTATTGGTATGACAGTGTATGAATAGAGAAGTAAAAATGCCTGCCTCTTAATCCACGTGCCTACCCTGCCAATCCCTACCCCACAGATAACCTCTGTTAACACTTTGTTGCGTATCCTTCTAGGTTTTCTCCATCCATATATAAACATATATGTCCAAAAATTGGATTCTATCATAAATATTGATCTGCTTCCCCTTTTACATAATAGCATGTCTTGGAGTTATTTCTGTGTCAATACATCAAACTCTTTTTCCTTTTTTAGGAAGTACACAATATAGATGGATTCTTGGGTAACTTCAGTTTTTGTCTTTATGAACAAAACAGATTTTAGATGGTAATGCCATTTACAAGTTAATGAGCTTTATTAAGTTCACACAATTATTAGGTGGGAGAGTCAAGATTTGGACCCATGTTGGCTGACTCCAGAACACATGATATTAATTGCTAGGCATTCCTTAGTTTCTGTAACTTAATTACTTTTACTCTCAGTTTGTAAGGTAAGCAGTAGTTATGAGGTATCAACAAAATTTCACAATTAAAATAGACCTTTGAGACAGGTTATCTATTTCAACCTCTGACTCTACAAACAAGTCATTAGATGGTTCCTCTTTGGGAAAAATCATTTCCAAAACTTAATTTTGGTGATATAAAACTTCATTAAATTATTTGCATTTGTGGTGGTAGAAACTCTGGATTGCTTAAGCAATTGTTCATCTTACAACCTATATATTTTATATCAACATTATTTCATATGATATGCTAACACTTTGGAGTAGGTAGGGTAAACTGTTATTAAGTCCATTTCACAAGTGGGGACATTTAGGCTCAGGGAAATTAAACAGCTTAAATTTTTTATTGAAGTATAGGTGATTTACATTATGTTAGGTTCAGTTGTATAGCATAGTGATTCTGTATTTTGTAGGTTACACTCCGTGATAGGTCATTACAAGATAATGGATATAATTCCTTGTGCTATGCAGTATATCCTTGTTGCTTATCTATTTTATATATAGTAGTTTGTATCTGTTAATTCTATACCCCTATCTTGCCCCTCCTCCATTCCCTCTCGCCTTTGGTAACCAACCACTAGTTGTTTTCTATATCTGTGAGTCTGTTTCTGTCTTGCATATATTTCCACTTGCATTACTTTTTAGATTCCATATTTAAGTGGTGTTATACAGTATTTGTCTTTCTCTGACTTATTTCACTAAGCATAATATTCTCTAGGTCCATCTATGTTGCTGCAAATGACAGTAATTCATTCCTTTTATGACTAATATTCCATTGTATATATACTACATCTTACTCCAGTAGTCTGTTGATGGGCACTTGGGTTGCTTCTTTTATTATAAATAGTGCTGCTATGAACATTGTGGTGCATGTATCTTTTCAAATTAGTGTTTTCGTTTTTTTTCTAGATATATATCCAGGAGTGGAATTGCTGGATCATATGGTAGCTCTATTTTTAGTTTCTTGAGGAACATCCATACTGTTTTCCACAGTGGCTGCACGAATTTTCATTCCCACCAATAGTGGGGATGAAAGCAGTGAAAAGAGTTCCTTTTTCTCCACATCCTCCCCAACGTTTGTTATTTGTAGACTTTTTGATGGTGGCCATTCTGACTGGTGTGAGGTGATACCTCACTGTAGTTTTGATTTGCATTTCTCTAATAATTAGTGATGTTGAGCATCTGTTTATTAAATGGCTTAAAGTTATATAGTCAGTTACTGAAGGCAACCTGAATGTCAGGTGAAGGAGTTTTGACCTGAAGGCAGCAAGGAGTTACTGAAGGTTTTGAATGGGGTGAGGTTGTGGGAGTTACGTGGATGGGGTAAGGAGATGATTGTATGACAGCACTAACACTTCAGAAATAGGAGTGGCAAGAGCCAAGAGAGTAAGCCAGGTCAGCTATTCAGATATGAATAGATAAGAAGCATGGATACTATTGATAGCAATCAGACTGAAAAGGAAGGGATGGATGGAAGAAATATCAGGAGGACAATATTTCTAGAGCTTCATGACTAGCTGGAGATGGGGGACTAGAGAAATAAAAGAAATAAAAGAGATAAGGATGATTCCAAACATATTAGTTGGATTGTTAGTGGAACCGTTTACAAATAAGAAAATCAATGTTGGAGTGAAGAGCAGCTTGGATTAAGACTTGATGGAGGGCTATGTCGCGACGCATCAACAATGGCGGCTGTGTCAACAATGGCGGCTGCGTCAACAATGGCGGCTGCGTCAGCGTGAGCGGGCCTCCGTTGTCAAGCGGTTTCCGGATGTTGCAGCGGGACCCGCAGTCATCTTAGAATCGGCCGGCAGGGAGGACAGAACACCTGTGCCTGCTCCCGCCGCCTTGTGGGTCGAGCGGCGGTGTCAAGACCCAGCGGGGCGAGACAGCGTCCCTTCGGCCTCTTCACTCTCCTGGACACTGCACCTGGGCTAAGTCGGCGACATGAGCGGCAACAACTTGGATGAGAACGACGAGTTTGATGAGCAGTTGCTAATGCAAGAATTGTACGGAGGCACTGAGGACGGCGACACTGAGAAAGATCCCGGTGGAGAAAACGATTCTCTCCAGCAGCAGCCGACTGACACCCCATACGAGTGGGACCTGGACAAGAAGGCTTGGTTCCCCGAGATCACTGAAGATTTTATTGCTACATATCAGACCAATTATGGCTCTTCTAACGATGGTGCGTCTAGTTCTACTGCGAATGTCCAAGATGTCAGCGCTAGGACTGCAGAGGAACCTCCGCAAAGAAAATCCCCCGAACCCAGTGATACCAAAAAGAGGGGAGAAAAGAGAAAGGGTGAATCAGGATGGTTTCACCCTGATGAAAGCAGAGACAGAAATGTGTATGTTTCTGGTTTGCCTCCAGATTACAGTGGATGAATTTATACAGCTCATGTCCACGTTTGGCATTATTATGACAGATCCTCAAACAGAGGAATTTAAGGTCAAGCTTTACAAAGATAATCAAGGAAATTTTAAAGGAGATGGACTTTGCTGTTATTTGAAGAGAGAGTCTGCAGAACTTGCATTAAAGCTTTTGGATGATGATGAAATTAGAGGCTACAGATTACATGTGGAGGTGGCAGAGTTTCAACCAAAAGTGGAATATGAAACCTCAAAGAAAAAGAAGTGCAATGACTACAAGAAAAAGCTGTCTCTGCAGCAAAAGCAATTGGATTGGAGACCTGAGAGAAGAGCTGGCCCATCCCGAATGTGCCACAAGCAAGCTGTCACCATCAGAAATATATTTCACCCTTGCACATCTCAAACGGATGTTCAATGAAATGGCATTTGAAGAACTTATAGATGAAAAGAAGTTTGAAAAAACGGAAGATAGGGGAGAAGATGAAGAAGCTGCTTCTGAAAAAGATGCTAAAAGAAGTGGCCCTGAAAAAGAGGCTGAAGAAGGCTGTCCCCAAAAAAAATCTGAAGAGAGCTGCCTCAAAAGAGTGTTTGAGGAAGGCTGTCCCAAAAGAGCACGTGAAGACGACTTCCCCGACAGAGAGTCCAGAGAACCCAGCCCCGAGAAAGAGCATGAAGAGGGTAGTCCTAAAAAAGAGTCGAAAGAGAATGGTGCAGAAGGAGAGCCCAAAAAGAAGAGACTCAAAACAGATCCTGATGAGAATGGCCTTGAGAAAGGTTTTGAGGAAGGGGGCTCTGCAAAGGAACTTAATGCAAACATTCTTGAAAAAGAGGTAGAAGAAAATAACTCAGAAAAATCAGAATTCGAAGGTGACAGCTCTAGGAAAATGTTTGATGAAGGCAGCTCTGAGAAGGGGTTTGACAAAGAGTCAGATGAGAAGGAATAAGATTCCGATGAGAGAGGAGCTGTGGGTGACTCAGGGAATGTTAAGGAGGAAGGGCCCCTGTCCACAGGCAGCAGCTTTGTCGTCAGTAGTGATGATGACGATGAAGACGATGATGATGTTTAATCCCTTAAACTTGCTTTGTAGGGTGATTCCTCCATCTCCGTTTTGCCTCTGCTCCAGAGTAATTACTAGTAGTGTTACATGAACGTGTGCATAGAGGTAGGATGCCTTCAGATCAATGCAGTGAAGTGTTAGTGATTATCTGTACTGGCCGATTTTAAATATATGTAAACAAGACAACTGGATTCTTGTCTTTTGTCATATTTCTTAAGTGCATGCAGAATAATATTTTTTAAAGTATTCTGATTGAAGTTTTAGATATTCAGAAATCAAAAATAAGTTGTTACTATGCAGAAACAGAAAATTAGACCTGAGTTAAATTGCATTTTTCATTCTTGCTATTGCTTTATTCATACTAAAGTTTGGTTTTTCTAAGGACCTGAAAAATCCCTGTAGGAGTCTCCTTGCTTCAGCTTATGATGTTACCACTGATGTCCCCATTTCCCCTCTCTAACCAGGACATGTTACTAAAACTTATGAAGTAAAGAACACTTTGGAGTTTTTCCCTGCCCAGTCCTCACAAGTTACTTTTATTTTTCTTTTCTACCCTCTTGCCATGAAAATTGAGTCTTAAACGTGCAAAAGTAAACTTCCCACGGTCCACAGCTTCCATTACTGAAAATACAGAGGAAATCAGAATTCTCCCGTGTACTGTTTGGGCCCCTCTAGAAGCTGATTAAAGTTACAGGACCTTTACCCAGAAAAATCTATGCATGCACTACACAATCTTTTGTATACAGTTTGGGGTGGTTCATGGATCCCCTGGAGTTTAAGAACTTTTGTCATGCATATTTCAGATTTTTGATTTTGTTCTAGAATCATGGTATCTAGTATATGCTAAGTTGTGTAGTCCCAATAAAAATTTGGGTCTTTCTTGATTGTGCTTTCCAAATTCAGTATTGATGAATTGACTTCTGATGTAGCATTAAGAAGTTATTCTCATAAATTAGAAGAATTAAAATAAACTACATTGGTGCTTTCTCATTAAAAAAAAGACTTGCTGGATGCTGGTGGTTGGATATGTAAGTAAAAACGTGCAGCTAATTTTAGAAAATGTAGTACTGGGACTTGGATGAAAGCAGTTTTGCAGGTTCAGGCTCAATAGTTTTCTATCTGTACAGAGCTGTTCACACGCTCAGTATAGTAGGTCTGTAAGGAGACTTTAAATATCATCTATTCTGAGTCCCTCCTTTTACAGATGAGACCAATTGGTGAAGTAACTTGCCCAGTGTCCTGAGTGACAATGACAAATCATATTTCCTGAGTCTCTGTTCCTTGCCCTTTACTGAACTTTAGAGGTTGCAAACTGGTAATGGACCACTGATAGTTGTGTTTGGCCAGTAGAGTAGATTGTATTATTGATCACAAATACTTGCCGCCTCTCTCTAGGAGAGGATTAAACTCCTCCTTCCCATTAAAGTCAGCCTTGGCCAAACACACGTGACTTGTTTTGGCAAAGGAAATGTGTGCAGAGGTGATGTGCAGTATTCCGGAGAGGAACTATAGAGCATGATTTAAGTACATAGTTTCAGTGCATGTTTCCCCAGGTTTTCTTTTTCTTCTGCTACGAGTTTGTTTATCAGTATTCTAGATAGAAGTAGAATATAGAAGTAGCTGTGTCAGCCTGAGTCCTAGACTAAACATGATGTGCAGCAGATATACAACTAACCTGTGATGGGATTATAATGTGGGTAAGGAACAACCGTTTGTGTAAGCTAAGAATCTGGGGTCATGTGTAAATACAGTATAACCTAGTCAATCCTAACTGCTACAATCTACATCATTAAAAAAAATGAATCAGTGACTAACATTTGGAAATTTTGAGAATTAGCAGAAAGATTCAGACCTCAGATTTCTGATGAAAAATTGGCAGGGGTGACACATTTGGCCAACCCGGCACACATTGGCTGGGGCTGTATAGCATCTATCCCTTAGAAATAGAAGCTAATGCTATAGTTTACCCCCAGAATCCTATACTCCCTATTTGTATCTTACACCCATCCATCTTTTTCTTCAGTTATCTACATTACCTGTCTGGCCCTTGTAAGCACTTGAATTTGCCACTCTGGCTTTATATCAAATTTTCCCACCCCTCAGCAAGAAAATGCTAGAGGCAAAAAGAACAGAGGACTGAAGACAGAACTTTAGTTAATACCCACCTGCATGGATGAGATAAAGAATCAGTGGGGAGACATTTAATAACTGGTTAGAAAAGGAAGAAGAAAACCAGAATTGGACAGTTACCAAAACAAACAAAACACAAGGAAGAGATGAGTCAAGAAGGGGGGATGGTCAACCTCAGGGAAAACTACAGAGTTCAACAATAAAGACAGTGATAAAAGCAGGTCATATGTGACCTTTGAGAGAATAATTGCCGTGTTTTGATGATCATGGAAGACAGAAGACAGGAGATTAAGGAGCAAAGGGCTGCTGAGAAAATGGAGGTGTTGAGATAAAAATTTTCACAAGTTTGGTATTGAATGGGAGGAGAAAAATAATTGATTTCTAAAATGGCAGCAGAATCAAACCAAATGTGTTTTTTTCCCACTTCTTGTTTTGGGGGAAAAGGGCAAGGGGCAACACATGTTTGAAAAGCTCTGGCAAAAAAGCCAGTAAAAAGGAACCAGGTTATTGAGGGAACAAAGTTTGGGAAGTGGCTAAGAGTAATGGATAGAGAACATGGGTGAAGCAGCTAGTTTTGGAAATAAAGGATAATAGACCTTCATCTAAGTCTGTTAGTGTGCAATATGGGGTCCTAGTGAATCATCAGTAGTAACTCAGAAGAAAGCAGTATCTGGGTCCCATGGTGGGGGTGGGGTAATGGAAGAATGATGACCTTGTGTAGTAGTTCAGAGAAGGTCTGTTCTCTCTGGTTACAGTCTTGAAGGAGGAGCAGACAGGCAGTGAAGGATCTGATAACTGAGAGACTGAAAAAGCCATTTGCGGCAGGAACCCGAGCCATGTGCCCAGATAGAATCTTGGTGCCTTTCTGGCCCCCTTTTCTGTCAGTTCTGCAATTGCACTAATAAGAAATGTCTCTTATCTCACATAGGTTAATGATTTTGAGAAGGAGAAAAATACAGTTTATTATGATGGCAGGAAGGGCAATGCAAATGGCAACTGAGAAACTTGAAATGCAACTAAATGCTTTGAACTTCATTTCAAGAGGCAACGATATCACTCATCAAATAGCACGCTCTGAAGAAGGAACATAGAATGACAAAATATGCTAAATTCAGTAACTTTCAGACTGTGCTCCTAGAACCCCCAGGAGACCCTCTTTGTGGTCTGTATACTGGACCCTTATACTATTAGTGTTTACAATATGTCAGTGTCTATATTTCTATTAATGACATAAAA
Organism: Lipotes vexillifer; assembly: GCF_000442215.2. Taxonomy (NCBI): domain Eukaryota; kingdom Metazoa; phylum Chordata; class Mammalia; order Artiodactyla; family Lipotidae; genus Lipotes; species Lipotes vexillifer. The sequence goes on along the minus strand of NW_006779357.1, from coordinate 608,679 downwards.
TAGGGATTTACTTATGCTACATTAGCATCTCATTATCATGCTTGGGTTTGGACCAAAAAACAACAACTGACCTATAGATCTTTCCTGTCACACAGCAAAGAGAGAGAAACCACTGTGCATCATGATGTTCGTGGAGGCCATGCTGTCATTCCCACTACAACCACAATGAGAGTATTGCCAAGGAATGAATTTCTAGTGGAGTCTTAGTGGTGAATGAAAACAAATAAGATTGTGGGTTTTTTTCCTGCCTTAACAAAAGCATCAGCATTTATGCTGCTATAGCTGGTATACTCTGTTTGGTGAAGGCACATTGATGGGGAGGGTACATGGGATAGATTCTGATAGTAGGTGGCCCATGGGTTCATTTGCCTTGGAAGAGACTGGAGCATAGAAACAAAATTACACTCATTGCCCCATTCTTCTGGGGTTTCAGTTACTTTTCCATTACTTCAGCAGGTTCATTTTCTGAGTTTTGAATGGGGTCAGAATATAGAGAGGGGATTGATAGTGTGGTGGTGGGAAATGTGCTGCAGGAGGGAATGTGCAGGGAGGAATGGGACTGATTCTTGGACTGTAGAATAAAAATCAAAGAGAACGAGTAGTTCTCAACTCTGTTTAATTTACCTTTGTTGTATCTTTCTTTGTCACTAGGCTACACTAGGCACAAAATTTAAGAATTATTACAATGGGCAAGACTCATAGTCTGATCAGCTTATTCTTCCAACTATGACAGTGACACTAAGGACGTGCTATTACAGACCTTTCCTGACATCAACTGTTTTTCTTAATTACATGAATATTATAAACTATATACTGGTTCAAATAGGAGATTGAAAAATCCAGGAACCTCAAGGATGAGTAGGAGCTAGTCAGCGATGGTGGGGTGAGGAGAAGAGGTTGTGTTCTGGACAGAGAAAAAAGCATATGCAACTGCCGTGAGATGGCAGAAAGCAGCAGACATCTGGGGATTTGAAAGAAGGTCAGTGGAGCCTGGTGAGCAAGTGGGAGGATGGTATCAGTGGAGACTGAAGAGATAGTCAAGAACTGGAAGCCTAAGAATATCCTTTGTGGGACACAGTGTCCTGAGGTCCCATGAACGTTCATTGAAAGCAAGTTCATGATATTATTAGCGGTATTATACTAGAAAGTCTCCATATTCTCGAGCTTATGTTGTACTGTACAGTCACTCGTTTGAGCATTCATTCGACAAGCATATATTGAGTGTATACTGTATGCCATGTTCTTTGGGCCAGAGTTGTATACCTCCCAGACTTTTGTAAATTACAGGCTGCCACTTACAATGTGGTCACTTTGTCAGTCCTGTCATGATAGAGTCAGATTTAGCTTCTTTTCCTTATTATTATCTTGGGTATAGTATTGACGGTTTGGAGAACAGGGCCCAATGTCAGTGAGTTCTGCTGCAAGCAATCTGGAATACATCTTCCAAGGGTGTCCTTAAGCTCCTGGTGGGCAAGAGCAAGAGAGGGAAATAAACTAGAGCTGTGTCTTTGTGCCACTGAAGCAGCATTTGGGGAGATGTTAGGCTTAGTTCTCACAACTCTCTTATCCTCAGTTCTATGAGCTTTGACGAGGAGCCTATAATTGTCATTTTGAAGACTGATGGATGCCACTTTTTTCTTTCTCTCTCTTTCTAGCTTTGCTTTATTTAGACTCTGTTTTTTTTTCCCACCTACTGCCTCTTTCCATTTTTTTCCATCTCTTTTATTCCATTATCCTAGCTGTCTCTCTGAGAATGAGTACCAGGAGTAAAGACTCTTTTCTCAGTAGCAGGGAAAGCAGAGTGACTCATATGGGCTAGCCCTGACCTAGGAATGAACCTTTACAGATATCTTCATCTTCATCCTCATTCACAAAGAGCACTTATGCTGAAGAAATTAAGTCAGTGGCAAAAAAGTGGCTTTCTCATCTGGACACCAATTTAAGAAGCTTTCTCAACATACTCTGGCCTTCATTGATCTCACCTTTCTCTGTAGTGTATACTTCATTGAATAAGAATCATAAGATTTAGTTCTTGATAATATATTGTATTGGGGAATCTTGCATGATACCACTACACCAGTGGCACTGCTTATATTGTATTGGGATAGTTTCTAATTCTTTAATAGATGATGATTTTGTTACCCTAACAGGATAGGACTGTAAACTCCCACAGGGAAGGGACTATGACCCTACTTAATTTCTATCACCCTTAGAACTGAGCAAAATGGCAGGCATACAGTTTAGCCATTCAGTGGCACTTGATTGAATTAATGAGACCTGTCATATTATTGTACATAGAGGAAGACCTTGGATTCCTACCTGCCTTTCATTGATTGTTAGAGGGTAATAGAATTTTTGATAATAATTCTTCCATCGTCACCCTCCCTCATTTGTCTTTTTCTTTGTAAACCAGTAAGGGGGCATAGATTTAGATGAAACATCCATTTCTTCATGTCAAATTCTGTCCCTTTGTGTGGCAGTTTCCATTATACAAGTATGCCTTTGCTTTGTCTCTACATCAGGGCAAGTGAAAGCCAAGTAACCAACATGAGTGGTTGTATCCCTTTTCTGTTCTTTTACCCTCTGTAGCAGCCCAGGAGGAAGAGAGGACTATAATGTAGGAGGACAATAACATGAGAAAGTTGGAATCTGGTATAAATGAAGGGGACAGATGTCATTTGAGGCTACAGATTAATCCATCAGGTCTTTGGATTGTTGTAACTAAATGGCAAGAGCTGAGAGAGGAGCTGTGTGTGAAGATGAAGACATTCCCTGGTTTTGGCAGCCTGTGCTTGGTAAACCAAGATAAGAGATTGAGTTGCTGATATTCGCATTGAAAAAGTTGCATGAGATTAGTATTGGAGAAAGAGAAAGGACTTAGAAATCAAAGAAATGGGAAAGGAAATGTATTTGTTTCCTATGGCTGTTGTAACAAATTACAACAAACGTGGTGGCTTAAAAAAACACCCATTTATTACCTTACAGTTCTTGAAGCCAGAAGTCCAAAATGAGTCTCACTGGGATAAAACAAGGTGTGTATAGGTCTGCATTCCTTTCTGGAGGCACTAGAAGAAAATCTATATCTTTGCTTTTTCCAGCTTCTTGAGGCTGTCTGCATTCCTCAGCTTGTGGTGCCCTTCCATCTACAAAGAACCGAGTAACCATATGTGGACAAACTTGGGTGCTAAGTCTGTAGATGACATAGGAGACATGGGCCAGGAAACACTGAATGAGAGCCAATGCCCTTCTAAAGATGTAAAAACTGTTATGTAAATATTATCAGAAACAGATAGCTTAAGAGCCTAGTCATGCTATTTAAAATAATTTCATTATGATTTATAGTGCATATGAATACATCTTGCTTTGCACATGCAGTGTGTTTGCATTAGAGTTCTATGACTTAAGATGTAGTATAAAATAAAGTCCATGTAAGCAATTTTGTAAATTTTTTACATTTAGCTTTCTAATGCCACAGCTAATTGTTTAATATCTCCTCTGTCCTCTGCTTCATGTCCTTCTCTTTCATTCTGGGCCACTTCCATCCCTCCCTCCCTCCCCCTTTCCTATTTTTTCCTATTGTTTTTGGTTCCTGTGCTTTTCATTTTGTCCTTCTACTGACATCATATAAGTTTTTAACTGAGCAATTAGTAGAATAAATAGAGTCAGGTCCAGCATATATACATTTTGGAGGCAGAATTTCTGTTTTGGGAAAAAACCCCTTCAAATGTAATCCCATGCTAGTTAGATTTCATGTTTATTGATAAAATTTTAATGGTTCCCTGTAGCCAATCTCCTAGAGCCCCTCTATGTTTTTACTCTTTCTGTACTTTGACATGTGACCTGCTTGGAAAAAAATAGCTTTTTTGAGGATATTATATAACTTGTATGACTTTTCTCTAACATACTTTGGCCAGAGCTATAGATTTGATTTTCCCATGGACTGTAGTGTAACTCTAGTTCATTACTCCAGTCAGTGCTCTTTACCCTGGAGGTTATTTTACAGAAGTTGTTCAGAGGAACCCCCAAAAAAGTGACTAGATGTATACTAGCTTTCCATGTCTGCTATTAGAGAAAGAATTCCTGAGTTTCCGCCCTACTGATGGTGGGTCAATACTCTCATCTTTGTACATGAAGGAAGCCTCACAGCCAGCCCTGTAGACAAAGAGTGTTTTCATTTTTCATCTTATTCTCTACTAGTCCTTCTTTCCCAGGATGGCCTCATGTCTCTCAGAATGGCTAACAAAGAAATACGGCTTTAAAACTGAGCATAGCTGCTAATGACTTTATGATCCTAAGGCAAAGTTGTCTTTGTACCATACGAGCTTGGCTGTGATTTGATAGTCTGAGGTGTGGTGATGAGGAAATGGATGATGGCTGTTTAAATCTGTCCGTGTGGCAAACTCAACAAGGTTGAGTATAGCCTGGTGGTTAAATTTTTGGTCTCTGGACTCATGAAGAGTTGGATTAAGTTCTGACTCCAACACTTACTAGCTTTATGTTGTTAAACAAGTTACTTTACCTTTTTGAGCTTAACTTTCTACATATGTAGTGATGTATATCTTAGAAGGTTAACTGAATCACAGGGAGATTGTCATTGAAGGCTGTTTTCCCTAAGCAAGTGGGCAGCTGCCCATCCAAAAATTCTAATAAATACAGAGGCACATTGTACATCAAACTGAAATAGGGCAGCCTAGTGTAGTGGCTAAAAGGATGGATTCTGGAGCTTGATGCCTTGGATTCAAATCTAAGCTTTATCATTTAATAGATGTGTGGCTTCAGGCAACTTATTTCATCTTGTGACTCCAGTTTTCTCATTTATAAAGTGGGAATAATGATAGTACATACCTCAAAAGCTTGGTATGAGGATTAAATGAATTAATACAGCTATAACATTTAGCACAGTGCCTGGCACATACTAGGTGTTCAAGAAGGGCTATCTCCTCTTATTATTGATACAAGTGTTGTTAACACTACTACTAAAAAATAAATAAGTAAAGATGATAGATGTAGAGATTGAGATAAAGGATGATACCTTGGTCTCTAGCTTATGCAACTGGTTCTGTAGTGGTACCATTTATTGAGATGGAGAAAACTGGGAGAGGAGTAGTTTTGGGCATAAGTTTTGGGAATGGCAAAGTTTAGTTTTTGATGTAAATGTGAGGTGCCTGTGGAATATGAATATAAAAGTTTCAAATTAGGCAGTTTTTCTACAAGTCTGGGGTTCACAGAATTATGGACCAGGGATATACTTTTGAGAGTAGTCAATATACTATATTTTTAAGATTATGATACTGGATGACATAACCAAGAGAGATAATTTAGAAAGGGAAGGAATGAGGGGGTCCAGGATCAGTCTCTGGCGGTATGGATAATGAAGAACCAGTAAAGGAGATTAAGAGGTATGGCAAAAATAAAAGAAGGAAACCTACCTTTTAAGTAGGTTTCAAGAAGGAGGGCATTGTCAACTGTATAAAATGAGGGCAGAAATATCCATTGAATTTGACCCTTTTGAGAAGTTTGGTTATGAAGAAGCATAGATTAATGAGGATGATAGCTGGATGTGTCATCAAGGAAGGATTTCTTTTTTAAAATATCGAAAATTCTAGCACATGTTCATATGTCAGCAGAGGTGATCTGTTAGAGAAGGAGAGATCAAGGAAGAGAAAACAGGAAGAGATAGAATCCAGAGCATAAATGGAGGGGTTGGCCTTTGACAGCAGCAAGAACACTGCCTTTATTTCTATGAGATAAAGCGCATAGCACAATGCTTGACATATAGTAAATGCTCAGTAATTAGTAGCTGCTATGCTTGTTGTTTTTGTTGTAAGCTCAAGAGCCATGCTGACTTGGACATGGAAAAGGCAGTTTGAGTATGCTCAGAGCCCAAGCCTTAGTAGAAGGAAAGCCTGGGTAAGGAGTTGGCATTTAGGGTGTGCTATTCTAAACAAAGACGCAAGAAATGTGAATTTTGAGATATAAATGCATTTGGCTAGGTTGTCCCACCTAACCTAGCCATATTTTTTATATCAGGGGAGGGTACGAGGCATCTCTGATTATGACATGGACAAAAGACAAGGTACTTTTATTTTATCAAGTATACTTAAAAGACGTGGCTCTGAGAAATGGGCAGATTGAGCTCCATTGAGATTCACTGATCAGCATCTCTCATAGTGCGTGTTGTCCCTGTAACACATGTAATTAATTATATAATTAAGGTAATAAATTATATTTACCTCAGCAAAATGTGCTGCCATATGATGACATTAAGCAGTAAGTGCTTTGTGATTTATGCTGTTTCTATGATGTCATTGTCTGTGCTCTCAATACAATAAGCTGAAGGCATTTTAGCTATTATTCCTTTAGAGACAAGTACCTTTTGTTAAGGGCCGATTTTTCCCAGCATCCTGAAATGCCTTTTGCCTAATCATCTCTGAGCATAAATGCAAGCTTTGTGATTTTTCAAAAATGCTTCAGAATTTCCTATAAATGTGTGCTTTTTAATTCTTTCCTCAAGTGGTCTTTATGCAACCAATAGAAGTCTAAATGTTTGATTGTTTCTCTTCACCCTATGTTTTTTAGATTAAAAAAAAAGAGTTTGATTGGTATTAGATATGAAAGATAGAATACGCTTTAAAACTTTCAAACTGTTATTTGAGATCAGTATTAGAGAGAGAGGCTCTTTCAACAACTATCTGTTATCCTGGTTAAAGTGTATAAGAAGCTACCTGGCCAGAAAATGGGCTGCATTGGTTTTGAACCTGCCTTGTTATTGGTACCATATGTCTGTTCTCCTAAATACTGAGCCTGGCCCTTTGGTTTCTGTGAATTTCCAGATTCCTGCATATTTGCCTTAGTCTCTAGGATTTAGGCCTTTCTAGTTCCCGTATCTTTGCTTGGTCTGGCCTGTCATGCTTTGTCCTGTGTGTTTTCAGACATGTGTGTGCTTGCCTGGTTTAATTCACTAACTTTTCTCAAATGCTCAATCAGGTATGCCTTCTGACTTTTGATCCCAGGACTGATCTTTGTCCTAGAGTACCAGCTTTTTACCCTGGCCTCCATGTTATACTGTAACTCCCAGCACTGGCATTGAGAGCTGAATAAATCACTGATCTGACACAGTACAGCATTTCTGATTTTCATAGCAGTAGTCATAGAATGTAAAGGATGCTATGCTTGATGTTTGAATCTCTGGGGTTAAATTCTGGCACTACCAGAAACTCACTAAATGTCTATGAGCAAATAGCTTAGCTTCTCTGAATTCAGTCTCTTCTTTTGTAAAATAGGAATAATTTTTGCTTTATTCATTTTTGTGAGGATAAAATGAGAAATAAGATATCATATGTTGAGAAAAACCCTAACATGATAACTAGCACATGTCTGTTAAATCTGATATTTTCATACACAATTCTGTTTCATTAATTAGTTTCTTTTTATAGGCAAGTACTTTGTTTTCAGAGCAAATACTAGCCCATAAGTAAAAAGTATCAGTGACAAAAGTTTCCTGCTTAAAAGTCAGAAAGACATTACCACATAAGTTCATTTTAGCAATGATCCCAAGTTTCCCAATTAATTTATCTTCAATTCTTATGTATTCTGATCACCAATTGCATTATGTCCCTTCTGAAAGCAATTAATATGACAACTTGTAAATTTCTTGGCGAGAAACTGGATATTCAGAACTGAACAAAAACATGACAGTGATTATAAGAACAAATATTTGTGTATTTGGTGGTGAAGCTTTTTGTTATCCAAGAAATAATTTGAACTTTTGTCCATTTATAAGATGTGATTTGCTTCTTATGTTCAATGTGCCATTCATTAAAACAGCAACATAACATGGCATTTTAATCTATATATTTTTGGTGAAGTCATGCTATTGAAATACAACTTCATGTGATTAAAATGATTGCTGTCACATTATCTAACCATAAAGAAGATGGGAAGGTAAATCAGCTCTTTTAGAGTACTTAGTGCATAGAGAGTTCTTTAATATACAGCATTCTGTTCAATGTTCAGGGAGGCAAATATCATTATTCCCGATTTACGGATGTGAAAACTGAAGCTCAGAGAAGTTGAGTAACCTGTCTATGGTTATACAGCTAGTTCAGAGTGTAGCTGAGATTCGAACTCATGTCTTCTTTATTCCAGTTCCATGTGTCCTTTTCACTACTTGAGGTAAACTACTACTGTCTCCTGATACCAGAATGGTAGGGAAGACCCTCTGTACTTGGAGCTGTTCAACGGTTAATCCAATTCCTAGCAGTGAACGCATACAACTGAGTGTGAAAGGATAGCTTAGTAAGGGAACAGAGAACAGGCAAAGGCTGAATAGCTCACATTCAGAGGCATGTTGTATTCAGCTAATTCATAAACACTGCACATTGAACCTGCAGGTATGTAAAACTCAATGATTACAACCTCCCATCTTAAAAAAAGGGAAGGTCGGGCTTCCCTGGCGGCGCAGTGGTTGAGAGTCCGCCTACTGATGCAGGGGACATGGGTTTGTGCCCCGGTCTGGGAAGATCCCACGTGCCGTGGAGCGGGTGGGCCTGTGAGCCATGGCCGCTGAGCCTGAGCATCCGGAGCCTGTGCTCTGCAACGGGAGAGGCCACAACAGTGAGAGGCCCATGTAACGCAAAAAAAAAAAAAAAAAAAAAAAAAGGGAAGGTCAGTGTAGAGGAAGTATATCATATGTGGAATGAATCTGTAAATCATTTTGGTGTCACATCATTCCCATTACTGTCTTACTAGAGGATGGCAGCAGTGTTTTTTACTCAATGTGTGCATGTGTGCAATTGTTTTCACTGGGAAATAAATCAGCGATGCTATAGTCTTATGACCCTAAGAGAATTGTATAGGTTTTTAATGCATTTATCATGCATCCTACAGATAACTTTGCCCAGGACAATTCAGCCATCAGTTTCATTCTTGTTGTTAACATATACGGCATCCATAATGTTATAGTGTAGGTCAGATTTCATATTTCAGCTCTTCCATTTTTGTTTAAGTGTCCATGATCAATTACTTAATGTCTCTGAATCTCAATTCCATCTATCAAATAGGGCTAAGACTACCTCATAGATGTATAATAAAGAGGAAATGAGGAAAAATAGATGTACATATTCCCTTATATTCTGTTAAAATGTTACATGGAGATGAATGAAAGCCAGTTCCATTGCTGTTAATGACAACACTCTTGTAGTAGCTTAAGTTCCACTAGCTCTGCACTGCTCATGGAAGCTATTATGTGTGTATGTATGTGTTTTGTTTCCACATCTAGCCTGCTTTGCTCGTGATGACAGGGAAAGTGTCTAATAACATTTTTGTATCTCTAGGGCCTTTCATAAGTATCTAATACATGGCGGTTGCTCATAATGATTACAAAGTTTGTGCCTACAACAATATTCAGATCACCTTTCTTTATTGTTCCACATTCCACTCCATAAACTACCAAAGCTGTTGCAGAGATGGAGCTTCTTTAGGCCTTCTCATTCATTCATTCATTCGTTTATCTATTTATTTCCATAGCTCTTTGCAGTGACTATCCTAGAAAAGTTATATAGTTATATTTTGAAGATATATTATTTTGAAGATAATTATTAAAAATTTAAACTATTTTTACTAGGTATTTTGTCTGCAATTAATGAAAGCTATAGGTGGGAGTGACTTTCATTATGTCATGTGGTTTGACTAATAGCCTTTTACTGCAAGAGTAGTTTATTTAAGACATTTTTTTTTCCAAAGATGGAAATTCCTATTTAAATAGCTAAATTAAAGATTCTTAGTAAACACGGTATTTTAAAACTAGCTAACTAACAATTATCAAGTAGTAATTATGTGTCAGATTCTATACTAAGTCCTCTGTGCACATTAAATTATTTAATCCTCATAATAACTCTGTGAGGTAGAATATTGCAGTGATCCACATTTTTACAGATAAAGAAACTAAGGCACAGAGAGGTTAAGTAACTTGCCCAAGCTCACACAGCTAACATGGGCAGAGAGTCACACATAGGTGATCCAATTCCAGAATCTACTCCTAGTTTCAAAATTATGCTGCCTCTTACTATACCTTGGTACTAGGTTTTTAAATGAAATGAACTCTGTCTGTCATTATCATTGATTCTGAAATATTATGCATTTATTCCAGTTCTTGGTCTCATTCATAGACCTTAATTAGGATTTTTCCTTTATAATTTGCTTTGCTTCTCTTAGCTGGGAATCCAAAACTTTTGTTTTGTTTTGTTTTTACCAACTTTGCATCAAAATCCATTGCAGGGATGTGGAATGTTCTCATCACAAGAAAAAACTGTAAATATGTGTGGTGACAGATGTTAACTGGGCTTAACTACGGTGATCACTTTGCAGTATATACAAATATCGAGTTATTATCTTGTACACCTGAAACTAATATAATGTTATGGTAATTATACCTCAATAAAAAAATCTATTGCAGTTACCTTTCTTCATGTGCTGCTTAATTAAAATATTCCACTTTGGGCCTCCCTGGTGGCGCAGTGGTTGGGAGTCCGCCTGCCGATGCAGGGGATACGGGTTCGTGCCCTGGTCTGGGAGGATCCCACATGCCGCGTAGCGGCGGGGCCCGTGAGCCGCGTAGCGGCTGGGCCTGTGAGCCGTGGCCGCTGAGCTTGCGCGTCCGGCAACGGGAAAGGCCACGACAGTGAGAGGCCCCCATATCGCAAAAAAAAAAAAAAATATTCCACTTTGGGCCTCCCTGGTGGCGCAGTGGTTGGGAGTCCGCCTGCCGATGCAGGGGATACGGGTTCGTGCCCTGGTCTGGGAGGATCCCACATGCCGCGTAGCGGCGGGGCCCGTGAGCCGCGTAGCGGCTGGGCCTGTGAGCCGTGGCCGCTGAGCTTGCGCGTCCGGCAACGGGAAAGGCCACGACAGTGAGAGGCCCCCATATCGCAAAAAAAAAAAAAAATATTCCACTTTGGGCCTCCCTGGTGGCGCAGTGGTTGGGAGTCCGCCTGCCGATGCAGGGGATACGGGTTCGTGCCCTGGTCTGGGAGGATCCCACATGCCGCGTAGCGGCGGGGCCCGTGAGCCGCGTAGCGGCTGGGCCTGTGAGCCGTGGCCGCTGAGCTTGCGCGTCCGGCAACGGGAAAGGCCACGACAGTGAGAGGCCCCCATATCGCAAAAAAAAAAAAAAATATTCCACTTTGGGCCTCCCTGGTGGCGCAGTGGTTGGGAGTCCGCCTGCCGATGCAGGGGATACGGGTTCGTGCCCTGGTCTGGGAGGATCCCACATGCCGCGTAGCGGCGGGGCCCGTGAGCCGCGTAGCGGCTGGGCCTGTGAGCCGTGGCCGCTGAGCTTGCGCGTCCGGCAACGGGAAAGGCCACGACAGTGAGAGGCCCCCATATCGCAAAAAAAAAAAAAAATATTCCACTTTGGGCCTCCCTGGTGGCGCAGTGGTTGGGAGTCCGCCTGCCGATGCAGGGGATACGGGTTCGTGCCCTGGTCTGGGAGGATCCCACATGCCGCGTAGCGGCGGGGCCCGTGAGCCGCGTAGCGGCTGGGCCTGTGAGCCGTGGCCGCTGAGCTTGCGCGTCCGGCAACGGGAAAGGCCACGACAGTGAGAGGCCCCCATATCGCAAAAAAAAAAAAAAATATTCCACTTTGGGCCTCCCTGGTGGCGCAGTGGTTGGGAGTCCGCCTGCCGATGCAGGGGATACGGGTTCGTGCCCTGGTCTGGGAGGATCCCACATGCCGCGTAGCGGCGGGGCCCGTGAGCCGCGTAGCGGCTGGGCCTGTGAGCCGTGGCCGCTGAGCTTGCGCGTCCGGCAACGGGAAAGGCCACGACAGTGAGAGGCCCCCATATCGCAAAAAAAAAAAAAAATATTCCACTTTGGGCCTCCCTGGTGGCGCAGTGGTTGGGAGTCCGCCTGCCGATGCAGGGGATACGGGTTCGTGCCCTGGTCTGGGAGGATCCCACATGCCGCGTAGCGGCGGGGCCCGTGAGCCGCGTAGCGGCTGGGCCTGTGAGCCGTGGCCGCTGAGCTTGCGCGTCCGGCAACGGGAAAGGCCACGACAGTGAGAGGCCCCCATATCGCAAAAAAAAAAAAAAATATTCCACTTTGGGCCTCCCTGGTGGCGCAGTGGTTGGGAGTCCGCCTGCCGATGCAGGGGATACGGGTTCGTGCCCTGGTCTGGGAGGATCCCACATGCCGCGTAGCGGCGGGGCCCGTGAGCCGCGTAGCGGCTGGGCCTGTGAGCCGTGGCCGCTGAGCTTGCGCGTCCGGCAACGGGAAAGGCCACGACAGTGAGAGGCCCCCATATCGCAAAAAAAAAAAAAAATATTCCACTTTGGGCCTCCCTGGTGGCGCAGTGGTTGGGAGTCCGCCTGCCGATGCAGGGGATACGGGTTCGTGCCCTGGTCTGGGAGGATCCCACATGCCGCGTAGCGGCGGGGCCCGTGAGCCGCGTAGCGGCTGGGCCTGTGAGCCGTGGCCGCTGAGCTTGCGCGTCCGGCAACGGGAAAGGCCACGACAGTGAGAGGCCCCCATATCGCAAAAAAAAAAAAAAATATTCCACTTTGGGCCTCCCTGGTGGCGCAGTGGTTGGGAGTCCGCCTGCCGATGCAGGGGATACGGGTTCGTGCCCTGGTCTGGGAGGATCCCACATGCCGCGTAGCGGCGGGGCCCGTGAGCCGCGTAGCGGCTGGGCCTGTGAGCCGTGGCCGCTGAGCTTGCGCGTCCGGCAACGGGAAAGGCCACGACAGTGAGAGGCCCCCATATCGCAAAAAAAAAAAAAAATATTCCACTTTGGGCCTCCCTGGTGGCGCAGTGGTTGGGAGTCCGCCTGCCGATGCAGGGGATACGGGTTCGTGCCCTGGTCTGGGAGGATCCCACATGCCGCGTAGCGGCGGGGCCCGTGAGCCGCGTAGCGGCTGGGCCTGTGAGCCGTGGCCGCTGAGCTTGCGCGTCCGGCAACGGGAAAGGCCACGACAGTGAGAGGCCCCCATATCGCAAAAAAAAAAAAAAATATTCCACTTTGGGCCTCCCTGGTGGCGCAGTGGTTGGGAGTCCGCCTGCCGATGCAGGGGATACGGGTTCGTGCCCTGGTCTGGGAGGATCCCACATGCCGCGTAGCGGCGGGGCCCGTGAGCCGCGTAGCGGCTGGGCCTGTGAGCCGTGGCCGCTGAGCTTGCGCGTCCGGCAACGGGAAAGGCCACGACAGTGAGAGGCCCACATATCGCAAAAAAAAAAAAAAAAATATTCCACTTTGACAGTTCCTATATTTTAAAGATATGTTTATAAATATATATTTATCCATCCGCAGTTTATGATATTTTCTTGCTATTCTGCCTATGTGAAATTGAAGCTCACAGATGTCTGTCTCATGGAAACTTGACATTGACATGCAGTTAGATATGCAGTCAAAAGAGAGCAATTTAAAAGTTTTTTCTTCAAGAGTATCTCTTTGCCTGTCTGCCTGTATAGGAATCTGTCTGCTGTATTCAGTGTTATTTGACATTTCTATACAATGCGTTAACCTTTTATAGCCTTAGCTACATAGTGTTTTAGAAACGCACTTGTCATATGAATTTAAAAACCAACAGATATGTATTCCTCCCAGACAAAAGATATTTTGAGGATAAATGTATTTTCATCAACATTTGAGTGATTCCTTTGGTTTCCAAACACTAAAACATTAAACATGTCTATTCAACTCCAGTTGCCTTTTATTAATCATTATGATGTTTTCAAAAATATTATTTAAAGGTAGCTAATATCTGATATTTCAAGCCCCAGTTGTTCATTGTGGAATATTTGATTTTGTCTACTTTCACATTGGTTTTTCTCTTAAACTCGAGTCTTGGTTCTTCTTGGTATGTCTTTCTGAGCAGGAAGATTGAAAACAAAAAGGAAGCATTTTCTGAGGAGGTGGCACAGTTTCTTTTGAGAACTTGATGTATAGGATGAGTAGCTTTCTTTCCCATACTTTATGGATATTTTCATGAAATAAATTGCTTCTTTCATAGGATAGGTTAGAGCTCCTGTTCTTTAGGTATTCTGACTACAGTGAAACCTTAAACTGGAACATTTCAGTTTGAAATGAATGCTTATGGAAGAATTTCTTGAAGTTCACTAAAAAAGTACTTTTCCCCCCTTTCCTTCAAGCACATAGAAGTAATTCATTTTCACCTCAGTCTGATTTCTGTTTCTGCTAATCCAGCTCTGCCTTGGATTTCATTGCTTTAAAGGTGCATCTCTTTATATACATGGGCTCAACATCAGTTGAAAAGTTGAGTTTGGTTCCCCAGACAATTTCATTTTGCTCTATTTGTATTCTGAATCTCATAGAAATTTTACATATACATTTAATATATGAAATGATAATTATAAGAATGGTAATTTGTACAGAAAATATATATCATATATTCTTTATGAATACAAGATTACTCCTGCACATTTTTTAATCATTTCAGTACATTGTTCATTGTCATCTGACTTCCTCCACTCATTTGCATTTTAATATACAACATAAGTGCTGTTCATTTTTGAATGGTGAAAGCAATTTTCAGGGTGACTATGAAGAAATCCTTTCATGTTTAAATTATAAGCATTTTATGAAATCGTTTAAGTTTATTAAATCTGAATTTGGTGTAAAATCATTTGGTTCTTCAAAGAAAAAAATCAGCCTTCTGAGTCATCCACTCAAAGCTAGACTCACTGGGTAAATTAGAAACAGCTGAGGTGCATATGGTGCCATCAGAAGCCTCTACTATACGAGAAAGAGTCCCATTGGGGAGGTTTGCCCTAGGAGAAGCTTGTGCTATTTGTGCCAAGACCATAGCAAGAGTTAGTTAAGGACAATTCAGTAAAGTTAGTTGGAGTATAGAGACTTCTACTGGTCAAAAGGTTTGTAAGTTGGGTTTTTAAACACTGGGTTTTGACTTATCTAGTGAGGATAAACTAATTTTGGGAGAGCTAAATCAATATAAAAGTGAGAAAAAATTTATGAAGTTAAGAATCAACACTCCATTTTTGTTTGAAAAAGTTTTCCTCTTTGTTCTTTGCTCTCTTTAATATTACACGAGTATATTAATTGTTTTTCTTTTGTTGTTGGTTGGTTGGTTTTAGTAATGTAGTTGGTTTTCTTCATTCATAATCTACAAGTCTTTTAATTTGAACCTCTAAGTCTGCTTTGCTTCTCTAAACAGAGGAACCACTGATATTTGGTAATAGCAACTAAAGTAAATTTAGGCATTATCTTTGAAACTAAATAGATCATTTAGGATGCATCCTAACTGATCCCTAATACCAAGCCCAACTGTTAAGTAGTAGCAGACATGTTCACTTAGAAGTTTTTTTTTTTTTTTTTGCGTTACGCGGGCCTCTCACTGTTGTGGCCTCTCCCGTTGCGGAGTACAGGCTCCGGACGCGCAGGCTCAGCGGCCATGGCTCACGGGCCCAGCCGCTCCACGGCATGTGGGATCCTCCCGGACCGGGGCACGAACCTGTGTCCCCTGCATCGGCAGGCGGACTCTCAACCACTGCGCTGCCAGGGAAGCCCACTTAGAAGTTTTTTGATCCTATCTTGGTGGAAAATTTTTTCCATCTATTTTTTTCTGTTTGTTATGCCACTTCTCCTTTTCGTTTAATATGTTGCTGAAAACGTCTTTTACAAAATCTTCCTAATTTGATGGAATGAGAGACAACGGAGCTACCATGGTGACTCAGTCCCTTCCCTATTTTATTCAGAATCCTTGCCCCCACTGATCATTACTCTCTGCAGTGTTTTATTTTATTTTTTAACATCTTTATTGGAGTATAATTGCTTTACAATGGTTAGTTTCTGCTTTATAACAAAGTGAATCAGTTATACATATACATATGTCCCCATATCTCTTCCCTCTTGCATCTCCCTCCCTCCCACACTCTAGGTGGTCACAAAGCACTGAGCTGATCTCCCTGTGATATGTGGCTGCTTCCCACTAGCTATCTACTTTACCTTTGGTAGTGTATATATGTCCATGCCACTCTCTCACTTTGTCACAGCTTACCCTTCCCCCTCCCCGTATCCTCAAGTCGATTCTCTAGTAGGTCTGCATCTTTATTCCCATCTTCCCCTAGGTTTTTCTGACCATATTTTTCTTAGATTACATATATATATATATGTGTTAGCATACGGTATTTGTTTTTCTATTTCTGACTTACTTCACTCTGTATGACACTCTCGAGGTCCATGCACCTAACTACAAATAACTCAGTTTTGTTCCTTTTGATGGCTGAGTAATATTCCATTGTAATTGTGTGCCACATCTTCTTTATACATTCATCCGTTGATGGACACTTAGGTTGCTTCCATGTCCTAGCTAATGTAAATAGAGCTGCAGTGAACATGTTGGTACATGAATCTTTTTGAATTATGGTTTTCTCAGAGTATATGCCCAGTAGTGGGATTGCTGGGTCATATGGTAGTTCTATTTATACTTTTTTAAGGAACCTCCATACTGTTCTCCATAGTGGCTGTATCAATTTACATTCCTACCAGCAGTGCAAGGGGGTTCCCTTTTCTCCACACCCTCTCCAACATTTTTTGTTTGTAGATTTTTTTGATGATGGCCATTCTGACTGGTGTGAGATGATATCTCATTGTAGTTTTGATTTCCAGTTCTCTAATGATAAATGATGTTGAGCATTGTTTCATGTGTTTGTTGACAATCTGTATATCTTCTTTGGAGAAATGTCTATATAGGTCTTCTGCCCATTTTGGGATTGGGTTGTTTGTATTTTTTGATACTGAGCTGCATGAATTGCTTGTATGTTTTGGAGCTTAATCCTTTGTCAGTTGCTTCATTTGCAAATATTTTCTCCCATTCTGAGGGTTGTCTTTTCATTTAGTTTATGCTTTCCTTTGCTATGCAAAGGCTTTAAAGTTTCATTAGGTCCCATTTGTTTATTTTTTATTTTATTTCCATTTCTCTAGGAGGTGGGTCAAAAAGGATCTTGCTGTGATTTATGTCATAGAGTGTTCTGCCTATGTTTTCCTCTAAGAGTTGGACAGTGTCTGGCCTTACATTTAGGTCTTTAATCCATTTTCAGTTTATTTTTGTGTAAGGTGTTAAGGAGTGTTCTAATTTCATTCTTTTACATGTAGCTGTCCAGTTTTCCCAGCACCACTTATTGAAGAGGCTGTCTTTTCCCCACTGTATATTCTTCCCGCCATTATCAAAGATAAGGTAACCATATGTGCGTGGGTTTATCTCTGGGCTTTCTATCCTGTTCCATTGATCTATATTTCTGTTTTTGTGCCAGTACCATGCTGTCTTGATTACTGTAGCTTTGTAGAATAGTCTGAAGTCAGGGAGACTGATTCCTCCAGCTCCGTTTTTCTTTCTCACAATTGCTTTGGCTATTCAGGGTCTTTTGTGTTTCCATAAAATTGGGAAATTTTTTGTTCTAGTTCTGTGAAGAATACCAGTGGTAGTTTGATAAGGATTGCATTGAATCTGTAGATTGCTTTGGGTAGTAGAGTCATTTTCGCAATGTTGATTCTTCCAATCCAAGAACATGGTATATCTCTCCATCTATTTGTATCATCTTTAATTTCTTTCATCAGTGTCTTATAATTTTCTGCATGCAGGTCTTTTGTCTCCTTAGGTAGGTTTATTCCTAGATATATTATTCTTTTTGTTGCAATGGTAAATGGGAGTGTTTTCTTGATTTTACTTTCAGATTTTTCATCACTACTCTATAGGAATGCTAGAAATTTCTGTGCATTAATTATGTATCCTGCTACCTTACCAAATTCATTGATTAGCTCTAGTAGTTTTCTGGTAGCATCTTTAGGATTCTCTATGTACAGTATCATGTCATCTGCAAACAGTGACAGCTTTACTTCTTCTTTTCCAATTTGGATTCCTTTTATTTCTTTTTCTCCTCTGATTTCTGTGGCTAAAACTCCCAAAACTATGATGAATAATGGTGGTGAGAGTGGGCAACCTTGAATTGTTCCTGATCTTAGTGGAAATGGTTTCAGTTTTTCACCTTTGAGGACGATGTTGGCTGTGGGTTTGTCATATATGGCCTTTATTATGTTGAGGTGAGTTCCCTCTGTGCCTACTTTCTGGAGGGATTGTT
Organism: Lipotes vexillifer; assembly: GCF_000442215.2. Lineage (NCBI taxonomy): Eukaryota > Metazoa > Chordata > Mammalia > Artiodactyla > Lipotidae > Lipotes > Lipotes vexillifer. The sequence goes on along the minus strand of NW_006779357.1, from coordinate 590,568 downwards.
TTTCATAAATGGGTGTTGAAGTTTGTCAAAAGCGTTCTTGGCATCTATTGAGATGATCATATGATTTTTCTCCTTCAGTGTGTTAATATGGTGTATCGCGTTGATTGATTTGCATATATTGAAGAATCCTTGCATTCCTGGGATAAACCCCACTTGATCACGGTGTATGATCATTCTAATGTGCTGTTGGATTCTGTTTGCTAGTTTTTTGTTGAGAATTTTTGCATCTATGTTGATCAGTGATATTGGCCTGTAGTTTTCTTTCTTTGAGACATCTTTGTCTCGTTTTGGTCTCAGTGTTATGGTGGCCTCGTAGAAGGAGTTTGGGAGTGTTGTTCCCTCTGCTATATTTTGGAAGAGTTTGAGAAGGATAGATGTTAGCTCTTCTCTAAATGTTTGATAGAATTCGCCTGTGAAGCCCTCTGGTCCTGGGCTTTTGTTTGTTGGAAGATTTTTAATCACAGTTTCAATTTCAGTGCTTGTGTTTGGTCTGTTCATATTTTCTATTTCTTCCTGGTTCAGTCTCTGAAGGTTGTTCATTTCTAAGAATTTGTCTGTTTTTTTCAGGTTGTCCACTTTATTGGCATATAGTTGCTTGTAGTAATCTCTCATGATCCTCTGTATTTCTGTAGTGTCAGTTGTTACTTCTTTTTCATTTCTAATTCTGTTGATTTGAGTCTTCTCCCTATTTTTATTGATGAGTCTGGCTAATGGTTTATCAATTTTGTTTATCTTCTCAAGGAACCAGCTTTTAGTTTTATTGATCTTTGCTATTGTTTCCTTCATTTCTTTTTCATTTATTTCTGATCTGATCTTTATGATTTCTTTCTTTCTACTAACTTTGGGTGTCTTTGTTACTCTTTCTCTAATTGCTTTAGGTGTAAGGTTAGATTGTTTATTTGAGATGTTGCTTGTTTCTTAAGGTAGGGTTGTATTTCTATAAACTTCCCTCTTAGAACTGCTTTTGCTGCATCCCATAGGTTTTGCTTCGTTGTGTTTTCATTGTCATTTGTTTCTAAGTATTTTTTGATTTCCTCTTTGATTTCTTCAGTGATCTCTTGGTTATGAAGTAGTGTGATGTTTAGCCTCCATGTGCTTGTATTTCTTACAGATTTTTTCCTGTAATTGATATCTAGTCTCATAGTGTTGTGGTCGGAAAAGGTACTTGATACAATTTCCATTTTCTTAAATTTACCAAGGCATGATTTGTGACGCAAGATATGATCTATCCTGGAGGATGTTCCATGAGTACTTGAGAAGAATGTGTATTCTGTTGTTTTTGGATGGAATGTCCTATAAATATCAATTAAGTCCTTCTTGTTTAATGTATCATTTAAAGCTTGTGTTTCCTTATTTATTTTCATTTTGGATGATCTGTCCATTGGTGAAAGTGGGGTGTTAATGTCCCCTAGTATGATTGTGTTACTGTCAATTTCCCCTTTTATGGCTGTTAGTATTTGCCTTATGTATTGAGGTGCTCCTGTGTTGGGTGTGTAAATATTTCCTGTTGTTATATCTTTTTCTTTGATCCATCACTTGATCATTATGTAGTGTCCTTCTTTGTCTCTTTTAATAGTCTTTGTTTTAACGTCTATTTTGTCTGATATGAGAATTGCTACTCCCGGTTTCTTTTGGTTTCCATTTGCATGGAATATCTTTGTCCATCCCCTTACTTTCAGTCTGTATGTGTTTCTAGGTCTGAAGTGGGTCTCTCGTAGACAGCATATATATGGGTGTTGCTTTTGTATCCATTCAGCCAGTCTACGTCTTTTGGTTGGAGCATTTAATCCATTTACATTTAAGGTGATTATCAATATGTATGGTCCTGTTACCACTTTCTTAATTGTTTTGGGTTTATTATTGTAGGTCTTTTCCTTCTCTTGTGTTTCCTGCCTAGAGGGATTCCTTTAGCACTTTTTATAAATCTGGTTTAGTGGTGCTGAATTCTCTTAGCTTTTGCTTTTCTGTAAAGCTTTTAATTTCTCCATCAAATCTGAATGAGATCCTTGCTGGGTAGAGTAATCTTGGTTGTAGGTTTTTCTCTTTCATCACTTTAAATATGTCCTGCCACTGCCTTCTGGCTTGCAGAGTTTCTGCTGAAAGATCAGCTGTTAACCTTATGGGGATTTCCTTATTGTTATTTGTTGTTTTTCCCTTGCTGCTCTTTATATGTTTTCTTTGTATTTAATTTTTGATAGTTTGATTAATGTATGTCTAGGCCTGTTTCTCCTTGGATTTATCCTGTGTTGGACTCTCTGTGCTTCCTGCACTTTATTAACTATTTCCTTTCCCATATTAGGGAAGTTTTCAACTGTAATGTCTTCAAGTATTTTCTCAGTCCCTTTCTTTTTCTCTTCTTCTTCTAGGACCCCTATAATTTGAATGTTGGTATGTTTAATGTTGTCCCAGACGTCTCTGAGACTGTCCTCAATTCTTTTAATTCTTTTTTCTTTATTCTGCTCTGCAGTCGTTATTTCCACTATTTTATCTTCCAGGTCACTTATCCATTCTTCTGCCTCAGTTATTCTGCTGTTGATCCCTTCTAGAGAATTTTTTATTTCATTTATTGTGTTGTTCATCACTTTTTGTTTGCTCTTTAGTTCTTCTAGGTCCTTGTTAAACTTTTCTTGTATTTTCTCTATTCTATTTCCAAGACTTTGGATCATCTTTACTGTCATTATTCTGAATTCTTTTTCAGATAGACTGCATATTTCCTCTTCATTTGTTAGGTCTGCTGGGTTTTTGCCTTGCTCCTTCATCTGCTGTGTTTCTGTGTCTTCTCATTTTGCTTAACTTACTGTGTTTGTGGTGTCCTTTTTGCAGGCTCCAGGTTGGTAGTTTCCGTTGTTTTCGGTGTCTGTCCCCAGTGGCTAAGATTAGTTCAAGGGGTTGTGTAGGCTTCCTGGTGGAGGGGACTAGTGCCTGTGTTCTGGTGGATGAGGCTGGATCTTTTCTTTCTGGTTGGCAAGTCCACATCTGGTTGTTTGTTTTGGGCTGTCTGTGGCCTTATTATGGTTTTAGTCAGCCTCTGTGCTAATGGATGGGGTTGTGTTCCTGTCTTTCTAGTTATTTGGCGTAGTGTGTCCAGCACTGTAGCTTGATGGTCATTGAGTGGACCTGGGTCTTGGGGTCAAATAGAGATCTCTGGGAGATTTTCGCCGTTTAATATTACATGGAGCCTGGACGTCTCTTGTGAACCTGTATGCTGAACTTGGCTTTCCCACCTCAGTGGCACAGCCTTGACACCTTGCTGAAGCACCTAGAGCCTGTTCTCCACACAGCTCAGCATAAAAGGGAGAAAAAAATAAAGAAGAAGATAAAATAAAATAAAGTAAAATAAAATAATTTAAATAAAAAATAATTGTTACGAAGAAAAATTTTTTAAGTAATAAAAACAATCAAAAATGGACAGACAGAACCCTAGTAAAATGGTAAAAGCAAAGCTATACAGAATGACACACAGAAGCATACACATACACCCTCACAAAAAGAAAAAAAGGGAAAGAAATATATATATATATCGTTGCTCCCAAGACACCTTGCTGAAGCACCTAGAGCCTGTTCTCCACACAGCTCAGCATAAAAGGGAGAAAAAAATAAAGAAGAAGATAAAATAAAATAAAGTAAAATAAAATAATTTAAATAAAAAATAATTGTTACGAAGAAAAATTTTTTAAGTAATAAAAACAATCAAAAATGGACAGACAGAACCCTAGTAAAATGGTAAAAGCAAAGCTATACAGAATGACACACAGAAGCATACACATACACCCTCACAAAAAGAAAAAAAGGGAAAGAAATATATATATATCGTTGCTCCCAAGGTCCACCTCCTCAATTTGGGATGGTTCGTTGTCTATTCATGTATTCCACAGATGCAGGGTACATCAGGTTGATTGTGGGGCTTTAATCCGCTGCTCCTGAGGCTGCTGGGTGAAATTTCCCTTTCTGTTCTTTGTTTGCACAGCTCTCGGGGTTTCAGCTTTGGTTTTGGACCCGCCTCTGCATTAGGTCGCCTGAGCGTGTCTGTTCTTCGCTCACGCAGGACAGGGTTAAAGGAGCAGCTGATTCGGGGGCTCTGGCTCACTCAGGCCGGGGGGAGGGAGAGGTACGGATGCGGGGCCAGCCTGCAGTGGCAGAGGCCAGCGTGACATCACACCAGCCTGAGGCGTGCCATGTTGTTTCCCGGGGAAGTTGTTCCTGTATCACAGGACCCTGGAAGTGGCGGGCTGCCCAGGCTTCGGGAGGGAGGGTGTGGATAGTGACCTGTGCTTGCACACAAGCTTCTTGGTGGCTACAGTAGCAGCCTTAGCGTCTCATGCCCATCTCTGGGGTCCGCACTGTTAGACGCAGCTTGCGCCTGTCTCTGGAGCTCCTTTAAGCAGTTCTCTTAATCCCCTCTCCTCATGCACCAGGAAACAAAGAGGCAAGAAAAAGTCTCTTGCCTCTTCAGCAGCTCCAGACTTTTTCCTGGACTCCCTTCCAGCTAGCTGTGGCACACTAACCCCTTCAGGCCCTGTTCACGCCTCCAACCCCAGTCCTCTCCCTGGGATCCGACCTCCGAAGCCCGAGCCTCAGCTTGCAGCCCCGCCCGCCCCAGCGGGTGAGCAGAGAAGCCTCTCGGGCTGGTGAGTGCTGGTCAGCACCAATTCTCTGTGCGGGAATCTCTCCGCTTAGCCCTCCGCACCCCTGTGGCTGCACTCTCCTCTGCAGTCCCGAAGCTCCCCGCTCCGCCACCCGCAGTCTCCGCCCGCGAAGGGGCTTCCTAGTGTGTGGAGACCTTTCCTCCTTCACGGCTCCCTCCCACTGGTGCAGGTCCCATCCCTATTCTTTTGTCTCTGTTTATTCTTTTTTCTTTTGCCCTACCCAGGTACGTGGGGAGTTTCTTGCCTTTGGGGAGGTCTGAGGTCTTCTGCCAGCGTTCAGTAGGTGTTCTGTAGGAGTTGTTCCACGTGTAGATGTATTTCTGATGTATTTGTGGGAAGGTGATCTCCGTGTCTTACTCTTCCACCATCTTGAAGCTCCTCCCCCTCTGCAGTGGTTTTAATATTCTATTATCTAGCTTGCCCTTTGTCTCTTTGTCTACATTGTCATTGGCTTTCTGAAGTTTTTAGATGTTAGCAGGGCCTGTGGTTTTCTTTGGTTATCTCCTAACTATTTACAGTAATGAATCGCCTGTAATAACAAATAATTGAAAAATGGCTTCTGTTGGGTTTTGGAGGATTATAATACATAATAATATTAAAGTCAATTTGCATTCCCTGAACACCCACCACTGAACATTAGCAAAAAATGGCCCCAAATCTTTGTGGGGGAGATAAGAGGAAATCGGTTATAAATATTTTACACACAAACAAATGATTCACTTGTAGTGCCTGAGAGTTGTTATTCTCACTCATAGCCTCTGACATAAACAAACATTTTAGAGAGACCTACTGATGAATAAAAATACAAAGAATGCAAAGCTTTGGCAGCATTTCATGTTCATTAGTAACAGTTTTGCTCTTGGGTCTACAACATATGGGGTAATGCAACCTGGACTCTTCCTGCTCACCATGACTATATTCCTGGGCTTAGATGGACTTGAAATCAAGCTGGAAGTGGCCAAATGTAGTTTTTGCTACCATCCTGACCCCCAACCAAGCTTCTTCCTTTGGTGTTTCTCCTTACTCCTTTTGAAACATGTATCTTCTGGTTCTTATCTTTTTAGAACATGAAAGATGAGACTATCGTCAGTCTGCTTCAGACAGGGCCCTAGTATTTGCTGCTGAAAATGGGAAATTGGGTAGAAAATCAATCTCTGTCAATGTTTATGTGTATTTTTTAAAGTGTATTGTTAGGCTGATTATTGATCGCATTAGCCTAATCTAACTCCCTTGTTCTATAAATGTCCTTTTCTAAAAGCCTAAAAATCACTTTCTAATAAATCTGTTGTTTTCATTATTGAGGCATTGAGTTATAGTATGACTTTGGATTTTGACTGAATACTAACTCAAAAACTTGTGTAATAACTGCTAAATCTGAGATTCAGAGAGGGAAAGTGATATTTTTAAAGCTATTTAGGTGTTTCATGAAATAAATGTGTGTGAGGATTGTGATTCTCCTTGTAAAAATTTTTCCAGGTTAAACAAAAAGATTCCATAAATTTATCTTACAGGGAAAAGAGGAAGTCTGACCTTTGTATTTAAGTCTCTACAACTTGGCTTAACCCTATATGGCCAAGTTTTATCTCTTCATTATATGTCCCATATTGGTCATATTAGTTATTTTTTGGTTGTTTGATATGTTTTTGAAATGTCATTTCATTTACATTTGAAATGTTTGGCTATGTCTTTAAAAAAAAAAATCCCTAGTTTCTCAGCATTTGGTATGGGGCTATGCATACTATACACTCAAAAAATTAAATTAAAAAATCCAATATCTCCCACTTGGGTATAGTAGAAATTTATACAACTAATACTGGCACTATTTATACAGAGATGTTATTAAAACTGATGTTTTCTTTTCTCCCTCATCTGTCCCAGTTGAAGCCTTCCCTGATATGCTAACAGTGCATTAGAAAAAGTCCTTCCATGGTTGAAACCCGTAGCCAGTTTCAAAACAGAAGAACTTGCCTTAAGTTACACTGACTTCAGTCTCCTTTCCCACAGCCAGACGTCGCATTTTAGTAGCAGTCATGTTTGGCTTCCTTACATCAAATGTTTTTCAAGCATTGACCTTAAGGGCTCAGCTGAAAGAGGCTAATGGGATGATCCATTATGTTTGATGGTGTTTATTATACACATCAGGAAACAACCACAGTGACCAGTAGGCTATGTTTAAAAATGAATACTGTATCTTACTTACATAATGGTTAATAATTTATTATTATCATTATTATTATTATTATTATATACAGGTGAAAGAAAAGAACATATGAGTTGTAGCTATTTCTGATTTTGGTCTGAGGAATGTGTGGGATGTAATAACTCCATATAAGGTTTAACATGGTCATTTTCTCTGCTTTGTTTGAGCTGTAATCTGGCCTTTACCATGTAGGCTTGAATAGGTATTTCCATTTACCTTTTATTTCTTATATTAAATGTTCTCGTGACTTTTAAGTTGTGGTAATCTAGTATTTAGGAGATTTCTATAGGTGCCCAAGTATTGATGTGTTTTTTAAAGATAATTTCAAGTGGTTGCTAACCTTCCACGAACCTTCTGATCCTTCCTCCTTCCGTTTCTTTTTGGGAATTAAAATCAAGGTGCTAACGTTTTCTATTCTTCCTTTTAAACGTTAAGAATAAGATGATTTTTACCAAGTGGCTCAGATAAATGTTCACAGTACCTAGCGACTCCCTAGGATAATCAATTAGGTCAGCTTATTCCAAAGTAAGTACCTTGGATCACTAGTTCTGAGGCATGTTGGTTAATAGGTATTATATGAAAGAAGAGGGAAATATCTGTGATTAAGTAAATTTGGGAAACATAATGTATGCTTTTTTTTAGTCTTTAATATGCTAATATTCTTTGTGAATTTCCAGGAAAGAATATATTAGGCATTATTTGGAACTTTTATTGTATGGTACATCTCATAGACCTAGTGACTAGTGTTCCGCAAAGCACATTTTAGGAAATGCTACATTAAATCAAATTGTGTACTGTGTGGAGATATGAGTTCTGGTTCCTCCTCTGCCAGAGTAGTTCTGTGATCTTGGAGAAGTTGCCTTCATGCTTCTTGTGTTTCCTGATTTGTAAAAAATTATGAAATTGAACGAGATTAGAGTTAGGGGTGGGAATTATTTATCAGTATCAACTCTGAGGCTTTCCCAACCTCCTAACCAAGATCTAACATGCTCCTCTGACCTCTTTGAAGTTCAAAGGTAGTGCTACCTTGGGAGCGTGGAATGTTACTTATCTGTGCTGAGATGGAGAACGGGGGTTGAGAACCACAGGACTGGATCCTGTTTGAGCTCACTTCCACCTCACGCATACCAGTTATCTTACTGAAAGTCAGGCACCCCAAAATTGTGTATGGCTCTCTGAAAGGACAGTGTTTTTTGTTGGTGTTATGTTCCTTGATAACCGGGTTCGTCAAAGATTTTCTGCTACCTAGAAACCGTTACAAACATCCACAACTTGTCTCTTTTAGAGATACTGTTGTCTTAGGTGGTGTTTCCTAGAAGCTAAGCCTGAGATTAGGATTCTTGTGCAAATTGTTTATTGAGAGAGTGAGCTCAAGAAAAATGTGTAAGGGAGTAAGGGAAGCAGGATAGGGAAACAGAAGAAGCTAAGTAGGAGTGTGGCTTCAGAAGTATAGCCTGATGCCACTGAGGCCTTTGGAACATGAATTATATCGCAGAGTTTGTCCTGCCCAGCGGCAAAGGAGAATGGACTTCACCCCTGCACCTGTCAGTCACTGGCAATGAGTTGCCTCTGAGATGAGAGGTGTAACCTCCCTGGCATATGCAGGTGGTTCCTGAGAAGGGTGCAGCTGTAAGCCGTTAGCAGCCAGCCCTTTTAGAAGCTGGCCCCATAAGGGGGATCTGGTCAGATTGCTAACAGCATCTGCTGTAACTTAATTGTGGAGAATTAAAATTCCCTTTGGTTTCACCTCTGCCTGTAGACACTTAGCAGATACGTTCCAAAGAAAAGGCAGTTGTTAAATATAATTCAAGTCAGATATATATTGAGTGCCTACTATTAGTCAAACTGCATAATGCTAGGTAATTTGGAGAATATTAAGAAAAATTGATCATTATTCTTGCTCTTGAAAAGCTTACATTTTTGTTGTGATGAATACAGTGTACATAATATTGTAAAATATCAAAAGTAAGGATACGATTATGTGTTACATGAATGGTATCAGCTGGTTTCAGAGGACACATTCTTAGGTGATCAGAGTAGAGTGACTTTTAGTAAGGATCCAAAGTGCCAAGGCACTCCTTTGTAGAGACAGTGGGTCATTATAGTGAGCAGGTGTAGGGACAAGCGTCATGGAGGAAAGTGGGATTTGAGCTAAGTCCACAAGGACTAATGAAAAAGAATGTGGCAGTTATATGGGGGAAGAGATGTTTACAGAGGGAAAAACCTGTATAAACTCTCTGGGGCATTATACACTATATGTGTTATGAGGGAGCATTGAAGAGCATGGCTTAGCTGGACCAGAGGATTTCTGTGGCAAGGTAGTGGAAAGAACACAGTAAGATAGGTGGAACTGGATTGTGAAAGAAGTAGAGAACCAGGCTGAGTAATCTGAATTCATCTCTTAGGCAAAGGTGAGCTACTGAAAGTCCTTGAGCATGAGACTGGTCTATTTAAATGGTGTTTTAGGAAGGGTCATCTGGGCAACATGAAGAAAGTATCAGAGTATTATCAGAAATTATCAGAGTATTATCAGAAAGTATCAGAGTATTAATCTATGCTCAATTTTTAAAATGGATAAATAGTCTTTAATATCTTAGGAACTAGTGTATTTAAATCCTTCATGTTAGTGACTTGTATTTGGAATGCAGTTAGCTAACTCAGATCTTCCACTTGATTACATTCAGGTTTTCAGAAACAACTGTATAGGTCATCAGGCAGCCCTGACTTTTCTTTTAGAAGGTGTCATTAAGTGATGAGAACGAAAAGACTCATTCAAAACTTTCAGTTTGCCTTTCAAACCAAAGTCCAGAGATAATTATTCATAATAATTCCTAAGTGTGAAATGTGACATTGTTTCATGAGTCACCATCTAGGTTTAACCACACATGCCCAAAAAGCACAACATAATTCTACACAGGCTATTTGGGAAAGCATTCAGAGAAATAGTCTGCCTTTTTATGTTGACTTCCTGTGTATAAATATGGAATCCTAACAATCCAAGGACACGGCAGTAGGAGTACGTTCAGTAAACAGCATGTCTTGAGCACCCACTGTATGCAGAAAACCTGAAATGGGGACTGGTTACAAAAGAAAGAAAATATTTTTGCCTTTGAGGATGCTGTGGTGTAAAGTGGGCAATAGAATGTTTGAAAAATGTATGAGAATGTTTGTAAAGCAGTACCTATAGGGGATAAATAAGATACAAACTGAGAGTCAGTGCCAAAGAGCTAGAAGTCACAAAATAGATTTGAGTCATGGGGGAGTCACAACATTATAATTTTCTGACCTGAGTCATTTTTCCCTCACATGTTGTGGGTTAACAAGAGAAGGGAACACTGTTTTCCTTCCTGGCCAGCACTTTCAGTTGAATCAGATTTGAAAATGTCCCTTCTATTAATGTGGTTCCTTAGTGGCAAACGATCACATCTTTCTAGAAGAGCCAAAATCTTTTGTGAATGAGGAACAGTAGCTTCATTTATCCATGGGGAATATGTTCCAAGACCCCCAGTGGATGCCTAAAATCTTGGATAGTACCAAACCCCAAATATACTGTTTTTTTCCTATACATACCTATGATAAAGTTTAATTTAGAAATTAGGCACAGTAAGAGATTAACAACAGTAACTAATGGTAAAATTGAACAATTATAACACTATACTGTAATCAAAATTATGTGAATGTGGTCTCTCAGTCAACTTCTTTAACTCTGCCGGAAGTAAGACGGTTGCTTCTTCATTGTCACACAGCCTCTCCAGTAATTTTTATATTTTTCAATCACAACCTATTTCTGAATCTGTGTAACCATCCCTTACTTGCAGCAAATGGCTTGAAAATGGCTTGAAAGCCAGCAAATGGCTTTCATTTCAGGGGATTCCTTGCTGAAGTCTTCGTATAGGCTCCATGCACAACATGTTGCTGTCAATGGGAACATGTTTTCTGTTCACATCTTACACCCACAAATTTAATGTCCTTTCCATCTTAACTAAGCACTTATCATTTAAGGTGGCCGTACCTTTTGCAGTTTGAGGTGTGACAGCAAAAGTAGCATGAATTTCTTTTTCCTTCTTCACAGTTTCACAGATAGAATATTCATTCTCAACATAGATCTTAGCAGCCTCAACATACAATTTTTTTCTTTCCTAATTAAGTTGAGAATTTTCACCGTTTCATGAAAAGGAAACGCTTTATGGCTTCTCTTTGGCATATCCAAATTGGCAGCATCACTATTTTGCACTTTGGGGCCATTATTAATAGCACAAGGGTTACTTGAGCACAAGTACTGCAATACTAGGACAGTCCATCTGATAACCCAGACAGCTACTAAGGGACTAATGGGCATGTTATACTGGACAAAGGAATGATTCATGTCCACAGTGGGATGGAGCTGGGTGGTGCGAGATTTCATCACGCTATTCAGAACAGTACACAATTTAAAACTTATGAATTGTTTATTTATGGAACTTTCCATATAGTATTTTTGGTCACAGGTTACCGTGGGTAATTGAAACCACAGAAAACAAAACCCCTGATAAGGGGGGACTACTGTATGTTATACAAGAGGCTTTTTATAAGTGATTCTAGAATCACAGAGTGAGACTGTTCCTCATGACAGCATATCTATTCACTCTGGGCTAAGGGACTGACCTCTGTCCTAGACTCTAAACAAATCCCCATCTTCTGAACTGACAAATGGAGGTTCTTAGACTGAGGTCCATATGCGTGTCCAGAAAACAAGACAAGATGTGCGATGCCAGGGTGATGGATGGGGTAGCAGAGCTTGGGGCTACTGAGTCAGACTAATCTTAGCTGAAGCTGGCAACTACTTACTCAAATGGATTAGAGAGAGAGAATATGTAATCCAAGGGGAAGAGATGAGATGAGGGAATGGTAATCTGGAACAGAGTGGGCTAGAAACCAAGGTTGATGTATGATGAGAAAATTGTGATTCAAAATGGGGGAAGTTAGGGCTTCCCTGGTGGCGCAGTGGTTGAGAGTCCACCTACCGATGCAGGGGACATGGGTTTGTTCCCGGGTCCGGGAAGATCCCACATGCCGCGGAGCGGCTGGGCCCGTGAGCCATGGCCGCTGAGCCTGCGCGTCTGGAGCCTGTGCTCTGCAATGGGAAAGGCCACAACAGTGAGAGGCCGCATACCACAAAACAAAACAAAACAAAAACAAAAACAAAAACAAACAAAAAATAATGGGGGAAGTTAAAAGGTCAGTATAGCAGACGTTAAGCCAAAGTTAGGGGCGATTGCCCAGATTTCTCTTAGCAAAGGGTCTCACAAGTTTAAAGAGCCTGTATACTTGAGCACAGGGTTAACAGTACAAGTTTTAGAATCAGACAGCCTGATCACCATTCTCAACTATGCCAATCACCAGCTGTGATACCCCGAGTAAATTTCTTAACTGTCATAAGGCCCAGTTTTGAAAATGAGGACAACTGTAGTATTTGACCACAGAGATTTGTGGTATGAGTTAAATGGAATAACATTTGTTAAATATCTGACACAGTGCCTGGCACAGAGTGAGCATTCAATATAAAGTAGCTGGAATTAATATTGTTGCTGCTTCCCTTCCTCCACCACAGGGTCATTAACACAATTTGGAGCAGCAAAACAACAGCGTATGGCAGTCCACAAAGATCGAACCAAATGACCTGGGATGTCTTTTTCTTTTGGGAACATTCTCTAGACTAGAGATTGTAAAATATTTGAGACAGAAAATTTTAGTTACCTGCTATTCAAATATTTATTATCTCAGAGCCCAGAGCCTTCTAAGTGCTGAAACTCAGCTGTGTATTTGATATGTCAACAAGACAACTTTCACATTCACAACAAGAAATCAGGACAAATTCTGCAGAAGCTCACATGGAAAATGGATGGCAGAAATTAGTCTCTAACCTAAAGGGAATGGCTTAATAAGAAATTATTTTCCACACAACCTTGAAAGGTCATGAATGATTAAAATGCCTTTATAGGGCTACATTTTTTGTTGTGAATTCTTGCATGTTTAGAGAGTATGCACACTTAATTTTGGAAAAATTTCTTATACTTCTTTAACTATCTCTGCTCCTGCTATGCTTAATACCAGTGTCTTATATAGAATGGTAGTGGGTGCTCATATACAGATTGGTTCAGCTCATAGAAATTGGTAGCTTTTTTTGGCCTTTGTAAAACTTATCTTCAAAAGCTAAATTAATGTGTGCATTTTGTAATTTATTAAGAGTACAAGATTTTAATAGCTTTGATTCACAGATAAAATTTATACAGGAAATGCTTTCTGCAATACTATATAAAAACATTATAATCTGTGGTTTAGTTTTTTCTAATCAGAAAGTGAGATTTCAATATAAATCTGCTTTTAACTATCCCAGGGGCTTCAAAACAATTCTGTGAGGTTTTCACCTTTGCCCTTGAACTTTGTTTTCTCTATCTGAGTGAAATGGGCTGTCTTATACTGTCTATAAGACAGGCCGAGAAAATTCCCATAATGCTATATTACATATTAGAACTTCTACGTGTAAAAATTCTCTGTTGTTCACTTTAGCACTCCTCAAAACTTTATTTATTTTTTACATCTTTATTGGAGTATAATTGCTTTACAATGGTGTGTTAGTTTCTGCTTTATAACAAAGTGAATCACTTATACATATACATATGTTCCCATATCTCTTTCCTCTTGTGCCGCCTTCCCTCCCACCCTCCCTATCCCACCCTCACTATCCCACCCCTCCAGGCAGTCACAAAGCACCGAGCTGATATCCCTGTGCTATGCGGCTGCTTCCCACTAACTATCTACCTTACGTTTGGTAGTGTATATAAGTCCATGCCTCTCTCTCACTTTGTAACAGCTTAACCTTCCCCTTCCCCATACCCTCAAGTCCATTCTCTAGTAGGTCTGCGTCTTTATTCCTGTCTGGCCCCTAGGTTCTTCATGACATGTTTTTCCCTTAAATTCCATATATATATGTTAGCATATGGTATTTGTCTTTCTCGTTCTGACTTACTTCACTCTGTATGACAGACTCTAGGTCCATCCACCTCACTACAAATAACTCAATTTCGTTTCTTTTTATGGCTGAGTAATATTCCATTGTATATATGTGCCACATCTTCTTTATCCATTCATCCGTTGATGGACACTTAGGTTGTTTCCATCTCCGGGCTATTGTAAATAGAGGTGCAATTAACATTTTGGTACATGACTCTTTTTGAATTATGGTTTTCTCAGGGTATATGCCCAGTAGTGGAATTGCTGGGTCATATGGTAGTACTATTTGTAGTTTTTTAAGGAACCTCCATACTGTTCTCCACAGTGGCTGTATCAATTTACATTCACACCAACAGTGCAAGAGGGTTCCGTATTCTTCACACCCTCTCCAGCATTTATTGTTTCTAGATTTTTTGGTAATGGCCATTGTGTCTGGTATGAGATGATATCTCATTGTAGTTTTGATTAGCATTTCTCTAATGATTAATGATGTTGAGCATTCTTTCATGTGTTTGTTGGCACTCTGTATGTCTTCTTTGGAGAAGTGTCTATTTAGGTCTTCTGCCCATTTTTGGATTGGGTTGTTTGTTTTATTGTTACTGAGCTGCATGAGATGCTTATAAATTTTAGAAATTAATCCTTTGTCAGTTGCTTCATTTGCAAATATTTTCTGCCATTCTGAGGGTTGTCTTTTGGTCTTGTTTATGGTTTCCTTTGCTGTGCAAAAGCTTTTAAGTTTCATTAGGTCCCATTTGTTTATTTTTGTTTTTATTTCCATTTCTCTAGAAGGTGGGTCAAAAAGGATCTTGCTGTGATTTATGTCATAGAGTGTTCTGCCTATGTTTTGCTCTAAGAATTTGATAGTTTCTGGCCATACATTTATATCTTTAATCCATTTTGAGCTTATTTTTGTGTATGGTGTAACCGAGTGATCTAATCTCATACTTTTACATGTACCTGTCCAGTTTTCCCAGCACCACTTATTGAAGAGGCTGTTCTTTCTCCACTGTATATTCCTGCCTCCTTTATCAAAGATAAGGTGACCGTATGTGTGTGGGTAAATATCTGGGCTTTCTATCCTGTTCCATTGATCTTTCTGTTTTTGTGCCAGTACCGTGCTGTCTTGATTACTGTAGCTTTGTAGTATAGTCTGAAATCAGAGAGCCTGAATCCTCCAGCTCCGTTTTTCATTCTCAAGATTGCTTTGGCTATTCGGGTTCTTTTGTGTTTGCATACAAATTGGGAAATTTTTTGTTCTAGTTCTGTGAAGAATACCAGTGGTAGTTTGATAAGGATTGCATTGAATCTGTAGATTGCTTTGGGTAGTAGAGTCATTTTCACAATGTTGATTCCTCCAATCCAAGAACATGGTATATCTCTCCATCTATTTGTATCATCTTTAATTTCTTTCATCAGTGTCTTATAATTTTCTGCATATAGGTCTTTTGTCTCCTTAGGTAGATTTATTCCTAGATATTTTATTCTTTTTGTTGCAGTGGTAAATGGGAGTGTTTTCTTGATTTCACATCACTAGTGTTTTCTTGATTTCACATCACTAGTGTATAGGAATGCCAGAGACTTCTGTGCATAAATTTTGTATGTTGCTACTTTACCAAATTCATCGATTAGCTCTAGTAGTTTTCTGGGAGCATCTTTAGAATTCTCTGTATATAGTATCATGTCATCTGCAAACAGTGACAGCTTTACTTCTTCTTTTCCAATTTGGATTCCTTTTATTTCCTTTTCTTCTCAGATTGCTGCAGCTAAAACTTCCAAAACTGTGTTTAATAAGAGTGGTGAGGGTGGGCAACCTTGTCTTATTCCTGATCTTAGTGGAAATGCAGTCAATTTTTCACCATTGAGGACGATGTTGGCTGTGGGTTTGTCATATATGGCCTTTAATATGTTGAGGAAAGTTCCCTCTATGCCTACTTTCTGCAGGGTTTTTATCATAAATCAGTGTTGAATTTTGTCGAAAGCTTTCTCTGCATCTATTGAGATGAGCATATGGTTTTTCTCCTTCAATTTGTTTACATGGCTTATCACATTGATTGATTTGTGTATATTAAAGAATCCTTGCATTTCTGGAATAAACTCCACTTGATCATGGTGTATGATCCTTCTAATGTGCTGTTGGGTTCTGTTGGCTAGTATTTTGTTAAGGATTTTTGCGTCTATGTTCATCAGTGATATTGGCCTGTAGTTTTCTTTCTTTGTGACATCCTTGTCTGGTTTTGGTAACAAGGTGATTGTGGCCTCACAGAATGAATTTGGAAGTGTTCCTCCCTCTGCTATATTTTGGAAGAGTTTCAGAAGTATAGGTGTTAGCTCTTCTCTAAATGTTTGATAAAATTCGCCTGTGAAGCCCTCTGGTCCTGGGCTTTTGTTTGTTGGAAGAATTTTAATCACAGTTTCAATTTCAGTGCTTGTGATTGGTCTGTTCACATTTTCTATTTCTTCCTGATTCAGTCTTGGCAGGTTGTACATTTCTAAGAATTTGTCCATTTCTTCCAGGTTGTCCATTTTATTGGCATAGAGTTGCTTGTAGTAATCTCTCATGATCTTTTATATTTCTGCAGTGTCAGTTGTTACTTCTCCTTTTTCATTTCTAATTCTATTGATTTGAGTCTTCTCCCTTTTTTTCTTGATGACTCTGGCTAATGTTTTATCAATTTTGTTTATCTTCTCAAAGAACCAGCTTTTAGTTTTATTGATCTTTGCTATCGTTTCCTTCATTTCTTTTTCATTTATTTCTGATCTGATTTTTATGATTGCTTTCCTTCTGCTAACTTTGTGGGTTTTTTGTTCTTCTTTCTCTAATTGCTTTAGGTGCAAGGTTAGGTTGTTTATTCGAGATGTTTCCTGTTTTTTAAGGTAGGATTGTATTGCTATAAACTTCCGTCTTAGAACTGCTTTTGCTGCATTCCATAGATTTTCGGTCGTCGTGTCTCCATTGTCATTTGTTTCTAGGTACTTTTTTATTTCCTCTTTGATTTCTTCAGTGATCACTTCGTTATTAAGTAGTGTATTGTTTAGCCTCCATGTGTTTGTATTTTTTACAGATCTTTTCCTGTAATTGATATCTAGTCTCATAGCGTTGTGGTCGGAAAAGATACTTGATACAATTTCCATTTTCTTAAATTTACCAAGGCTTGATTTGTGACCCAAGATATGATCTATTCTCGAGAATGTTCCATGAGCACTTGAGAAAAATGTGTATTCTCTTGTTTTTGGATGGAGTGTCCTATAAACATCAATTAAGTCCATCTTGTTTAATGTATCATTTAAAGCTGTGTTTCCTTATATATTTTCATTTTGGATCATCTGTCCATTGGTGAAAGCGGGGTGTTAAAGTCCCCTACTATGAATGTGTTACTGTCAGTTTCCCCTTTTATGGCAGTTAGTATTTGCCTTATGTATTGAGGTGCTCCTGTGCTGGGTGCATAAATATTTACAATTGTTATATCTGCTTCTTGGATCGATCCCTTGATCATTATGTAGTGTCCTTCTTTGTCTCCTCTAATATTCTTTATTTTAAAGTCTATTTTGTCTTATATGAGAATTGCTACTCCAGCTTTCTTTTGGTTTCCATTTGCATGGAATATCTTTGTCCATCCCCTTACTTTCAGTCTGTATGTGTTTCTAGGTCTGAAGTGGGTCTCTTGTAGACAGCATATATATGGGTCTTGTTTTTGTATCCATTCAGCTAATCTGTGTCTTCTGGTGGTAGCATTTAGTCCATTTACATTTAAGCTAATTATCGATATGTATGTTCCTATTCCCATTTTCTTAATTGTTTTGGGTTCGTTATTGTAAGTCTTTTCCTTCTCTAGTGTTTCCTGCCTAGAGAAGTTCCTTTAGCATTTGTTTTAAAGCTGGTTTGGTGGTGCTGAACTCTCTCAGCTTTTGCTTGTCTGTAAAGGTTTTAAGTTCTCCATCAAATCTGAATGAGATCCTTGCTGGGTAGAGTAATCTTGGTTGCCTGTTTTTCTCCTTCATCACTTTAAATATGTCCTGCTAGTCCCTTCTCACTTGCAGAGTTTCTGCTGAAAGTTCAGCTGTTAACCTTATGGGGATTCCCTTGTGTGTTATTTGTTGTTTTCCCCTTGCTGCTTTTAATATGTTTTCTTTGTATGTAATTTTTGACAGTTTGAATAATATGTGTCTTGGTGTATTTCTCCTTGAATTTATCCTGTATGGGACTCTCTGTGCTTCCTGGACTTTATTAGCTATTTCCTTTCCCATATTAGGGAAGTTTTCAACTATAATCTCTTCAAATATTTTCTCAGTCCCTTTCTTTTTCTCTTCTTCTTCTGGAACCCCTATAATTCGAATGTTGGTGCGTTTAATGTTGTCCCAGAGGTCTCTGAGACTGTCCTCAGTTCTTTTCATTCTTTTTTCTTTATTCTGGTCTGCAGTAGTTATTTCCACTATTTTATCTTCCAGGTCACTTATCCATTCTTCTGCCTCAGTTATTCTGCTATTGATCCCATCTAGAGTATTTTTCATTTCATTTATTGTGTTGTTCATTGTTGTTTGTTTCATCTTTAGTTCTTCTAGTTCCTTGTTAAATGTTTCTTGCATTTTGTCTATTGTATTTCCAAGCTTTTGGATAATCTTTACTATCATTATTCTGAATTCTTTTTCAGGTAGACTGCCTATTTCCTCTTAATTTGTTAGGTCTGGTGGGTTTTTATCTTGCTCCTTCATCTGCTGTGTGTTTTTCTGTCTTCTCATTTTGCTTATCTTACTGTGTTTGGGGTCTCCTTTTTGCCAGCTGCAGGTTCGTAGTTCCTGTTGTTTTTGGTGTCTGTCCCCAGTGGCTAAGTTTGGTTCAGTGGGTTGTGTAGGCTTCCTGGTGGAGGGGACTAGTGCCTGTTTTCTGGTTGGTGAGGCTGGATCTTGTCTCTCTGGTGGGCAGGTCCACGTCTGGTGGTGTGTTTTGGGGTGTCTGTGGACTTATTATGATTTTAGGCAGCCTCTCTGCTAATGGGTTGTGTTGTGTTCCTGTCTTGCTAGTTGTTTGGCATAGGATGTCCAGCACTGTAGCTTACTGGTCGTTGAGTGAAGCTGGGTGCTGGCGTTGAGATGGAGATCTCTGGGAGATTTTCTCCGTTTGATATTATGTGGAGCTGGGAGGTCTCTTGTGGACCCGTGTCCTGAAGTTGGCTTTCCCACCTCACAGGCACAGCACTAACTCCTGGCTGCAGCACCAAGAGCCTTTCATCCACATGGCTCAGAATAAAAGGGAGAAAAAGTAGAAAGAAAGAATTAATAGAAGGAAGGAAGGAAGGAAGGAAGGAAGGAAGGAAGAAAGAAAGAAAGAAAGAAAGAAAGAAAGAAAGGAAGAAAAAGAAGGGAGGGAGGGAGGGAGGAAGGGAGGAAGGAAGGAAGGAAGGAAGGAGGGAAGGAAGGAAGGAGGGAAGGAAGCAAAAAAGAAAGAAAGAAGATAAAGTAAAATAAAATAGAGTAAGATAAGATATAATAAAGTTGTTAAAATAAAAAAATAATTATGAAGAAAAAAAAATTTTAAAACCAAAAAGCAAAACAAAAAAAAACCCGATGGATAGAACCCTAGGACAAATGGTGGAAGCAAAGCTATACAGACAAAATCTCACACAGAAGCATACACATACACACTCACAAAAAGAGGAAAAGGGGAAAATATCATAAATGTTGCTCTCAAAGTCCACCTCTTCAGTTTGGGATGATTCGTTGTCTATTCATGTATTCCACAGATGCAGAGTACATCAAGTTGATTGTGGAGATTTAATCCGCTGCTTCTGATGCTTTTGGGAGGTCTGAGGTTTTCTGCCAGCGTTCAGTAGGTGTTCTGTAGGAGTTGTTCCACGTGTAGATGTATTTCTGGTGTATTTGTGGGGATGAAGGTTATCTCTGCATCTTACTCTTCTGCCATCTTCCCGGAAGCTCTCCTCAAAACTTTAAAAGAAAATACTGCTTATCTTACAGGCAACTCAGTAAACACTTATTTGGCCTCTGGAGGCTAGAACTCCTATGCCCGGCCTGATTCCTAAATACTTGACAAGTCAGTTCTTTATTGAATGTTTGAAAAGGTCATGGGCCTCCCTAGTGGTAAGAGAAAGTCAGATAGGTTGGGGCATATAGGTTTAGAACTTAAGATATTAGACCTTCAGGTGGCAGGGTGTTGAGAAATGACATAATCCTTTTTGTGTGTAAATTTCTTTGTCCTTTCTTGAGGCTCCAAGGTCTGGAGGGTGAAGAATTATAAAGATGTACCAGATCACAGCAGGTTAGTAATTCTCAAACATTTTTTTAGTTCACAGATGCAACAATTCATCTCCCATAGTGTACATACTATCCCAAATCTGGCCCTCCACAAAGAAAACTCTCACCCCAGAGTTAATGGAAAGACTGGAACCACTTCTATGAGATTCCAGTATAGTGAGACCTGTTTCTTTATTAAATGTTGCTATTACATTTTCGTGATGGAAAGTGGTGTTGAGTGGCCTTATTATAAATATTTAAATTAGGGGCCAGTGTGGATTTTCTATGGAGGACCCTTGTAGTCTATCAACAGTCCTCAGGCCACAATTTTAGAGCTGAGAACAAGTGGCTGTTGGATGGCTTGCAGAACACTATTGCCTGGGTAGTAGCTTTAAGTCTTCCCACTCTTTGGGTTAATCAGGGCTGCCATATGGAATGTCATTGCTTTCTTCACCCTGAATTTATGTTCTTCTCTCTATAGTACCTGCTGATGGTAGCAGTCATACAGCTACACATACAGGCATACCTTGTTTTATTGTGCTTTGCTTCATTGCACTTCACAGGTAATGCATTTTCTACAGATCGAAGGTTTGTGGCAACCCTGGGTCAAGCAAGCTTATTTGTGCCATTTTTCCAACAGCATTATTTTTAAATTAAGGTATAGGCATTGTTTTCTTAGACATAATGGTATTTACAATTAACAGGTTATAGTATAGGGTAAACATAACTTTATATGCCCTGGGAAACCAAACAATTTGTGTGACATGCTTTTTTGCAATATTCACTTTATTCGGTGGTCTAGAACTGAACACACAATATTTCCAAGGTACGCCTGTAATCAAATATTCATTCTTTTAGCTAATTTTTAGAATAGTATAGTTTTAGAGGAAAATCAGGGGCATTGTATTTAGAGTTCTCTCACCTTTATATTGCAGGAGGCAATATTCTAAAAGTTTTTTGTTCACCCAGTACACGTAGTCTTCCATCACTCAGATCCTAAGGTTGAAGGATGAATTTGGACTTTAATAAAGTTATTAATAATGATAATAAAGGCATGTGTTGGTACCATGATGAAAATATAAATCAAAATGCTCCTAGATTTAATTGCTAAATAACGCAGTGTCTAAGATTTGGGATTCCTTTGTTCCTTGAGGGTAGAGACTATATTTACTTGGTATCCCTAATGTCTAGCAGTGAGTTTTGTACATGGTAGATGCTCAGAAGAAATTTTTAAATGATTGTAATTCATATTAATTAAGCATTTGGGAGGTTACCTACAGCACAGGCTTTACAGAATTTTTGGCAGAGGAACTTGACCTCAACTGCAGAGCTCCTATTGGCATGAACTTCACCATTTTCCTAATTTAGACCAATTGCTAGTTTTTTTGGTGAGCCATAAACCAAAGCAAAGTTAAACACAAACAAGTAAACTTGTGAACAAATTTGTTTCAAAACAAAACCCAACATCTGTATTTCATTGAAACGAGTAATTAAAAGAGAATAAAACTCAAATTCATTTGCCTAAAGCTTTTAGGAGCTATTACCTCTTCCAAAGAATTCATAGATCAAGAGAAATATAAACTTAAAAAAATTTAAACCACCATCCACTCCACCTTCACTCATCTGTTTGGTTTAGGTTAAGTGTGAAGCATGTGTCTGGTCTAAAATAAAAGACTATTGAATTTTATGGAGAACAGTTTAAAAGAAAATGCTCAAATCAGAATAATATGAATGAACTGGTATTACATATAGAGACGAGCAAAAGCCAAGTGTTTCCCCAAAGGATCTGAAAATATTGTCAAGAGCCAATGACCTTTCATTTAGCCTTTGAATTGGAAGAGTCATTCTTTAGCTAGACAGCTGGCTAGAAATAAATAAAAATGGGATTGCAAGGAAGACCAGAGATTAATCTCTTTCCCACATTGCTGAGACTCTGAAACAGTAATATGGTACTAAATTTATACAGATGATGGCTTGATTGACCTATCCTATTCAGCTCTTCTCCCATTGAGGTTTTGTTCAAATGGCTTTTAAATTTATTTCTAATGAGGCTCCTAGGATGTGTGCTCTATTGCTAATATGTTTTTCCCTCCATATTGAATGCTGTGTCAACCTTAAAGAGTTCACTGTTTCTAGCTGTTCTACTGATATATCAATGGGTGCCTTTACTTGTGGGCATTTATTTACCTATGAATCTTCTGGATGTGTGAAGGCCAAGAGTAAAGGGAGAGGTTAAAGTAAAGGCTTCTAGTTTGCTGAAAGATACATGAAAAAACCTGAAAGTGACACAAAGACACCTCTAATCAAGTGCGAAATTATGTGCTGAAGCAAGGTCAGAGTGGGGCAGCAAGGAATAGTGGAAAGAGCACAGGCTTTGGAATCACACAGACCTGGGTTCAAACTCCAGCCCTATCTATTAATGTCTCTAAGCCTCAGTCTCCTCAGCTGTAAAAAGTGCTTATATAATGAGATTTTACTGACAGGATTGATGTATAGATCAAAGGAAGAACATGTTAAAGTGCCTAATGCAGTTCCTGAATCCCAATTAATGATGGGTGCTGTGATTATCACAGACTGGTATTAGGGAGTTGGCCATGGAGCTGTAATTTGGGGAAACAATAAGTTATTGGATCTGGATAGGACCGGGATTTATTCTAACTGGTGTAAGGTAACCACCTTCTCTATAATGAACATAATGGGCCTCAGAAAATCACAGCTTATCACCTGCCTGCTCTGCACAACATATGTAATATAGTTTAATGACTGTAACTTCAGACATCAGCCTAAAACTACTTGGAGGCAATATTGCTTTGCGTTGCAGTTTCAGTGACGTGGACAGGCAGAATAGAGTTCAATTTTACAGTCTGACCTCTTGGTCATTACTTAAAGCCACAGAGCCATTTTTAATCTTTGCATTTTCCTCTTTGCAAGTAGTTTGTAAGACAGCATGTCATGTGCTAACTAAATTTCAGATTTTAAAAAGACATTTAGCTCTATAACTCCAGATGATAAAAACCCATTTAATGGAGAATGTTCTTTTGCTCTCTGCTTGATCAATAAATTAAATAGATTAATTAAGTCAAGCTGTCAAGACCAAGGACTGTCACTAACTATAGCCAATGGAGCTGACCCATTTATCAGAGATGGAGGCTGGAGACAGACAGTCCTTGCCCTGTAATTCTGTAATGAATATAAAGAAATAGCTCATGGTGAAAAAACTCTTTCTACCCACTGGCTGTATCTCAGGGTAAAGTCGATATGGTGGGGGAAATGCCATCATTGTTATTTTCACTTGCTCAGTTGATTTGTTTTTTCTATTTTTCCCTCTGTTTCTTTGTATCTACCTTTGTCCTTTGCATGCCATATGATGTTCTTTCTGAATTTCAAACATAATTAATCAACAGCTATTCCCCTTGCTCATCTGAATTGGAGCTCTGTGTGGTATATGACACACCAGAGATGTATAAAACATCACCCTTGCCTCATGGAGCATGTAGAAAAAATGATATGTGACTGGAAAATAAAACTATCTCAGTGAATGGCCAGGTTGCCCAAGTGGGAGGAAATTAGTTAAATTGGAATCCAGGATAAGAATGATGTGAGACTACTGCCAACTGCAGTCAAGGACTTAAGGCCTCCAGATGGTCTTCCTAGATCTTGACACTAGCTGTTTCATTTCCTCCTTTTCTTTCCCTTTCCTTGGAATTTGGCCTTGGTACATATTATCTCATACTGACAAACCTTGACCTAGACTTCTGCCTAGTATTTTCCACCTTTATTGCCAGGGCCTTACTCTTAACTGTATTACATAGATTCTTCAAACACATAGAAGGTTTAGAAAGAAATGCTAAAATCCCCTCCCTTGACAAAATGCTGTTACAGGTCAGATCAGTGGTTTGTCTTGTTAGTATTTTAAGTGACCAAGATTCCAAATATGCTTCATGGAAAATCATTTTGGTTGACCTTTATATCATTCAGTTTCATAAGGCTAAGAGTGACCCCTAAACAAGTCTACTTTTTCTTTAATAACTAAATTATTTGTCTGCTTATTAACAAATATTTGACTGTCCACTATGTCCCAGGCACCTGGGACGACTGGGGACATAAATGAAAATAAAATGCAATCAGTGCCCTCAAGGAGCTCTCTGTATCGCAGAAGAGAAAGACATAATAAAAAATAAGAGTGTGGTAGGTTCTGTCAAACATAAGTACAAGGAAAAGTGTAGCCAGAAAAGAGATGAAGTTTGAGCTGGGTCTAAAGGACAAATAAGAGTTCGTTAGACAAACCGAGGGAAGGCGTTCCAGGCATAGAACAGCCTACATAAATGCTCAGCAGCATGAAACAGCAAGGTAGAACTTGAATGTAGTTTGAGACTGAAATTTAATGTAAGAAGAAGTGAACGATGTTGCTGGAAAGGCTGACATAGACTTGAACATGGTAGCCCTTTTATGTTATATTAAAGATCTGTACTGTATCTCAAGGCGCATTGGTGAACAGCAATTTGTGACCTGCTTGTATGGAACAACTTATTGGTTATTGTTGTGAGCTAAATCATGTCTCCCCCCAAATTCATATGTTGAATTTATAACCCCCAGTACCTAAGATTGTGACTGAATTGGAACAGGACCTTTAAAGAAGTAATTAAGGTAAAATGAAACAATTAGGGTGAGGTTCTAATCCAATCTGTCATTATGAACAGAGGAGATTGGGACACAGACAGCAACAGAGGGAAGACCAAGTGAAGACACAGGAGGAAGACTGCCATCTAAAAGCCAAGGAGAGTGGCCCTTAGCAGAAACCAGTCATGCCCAAACCTTGATCTGGAACTTCTAACCTCCAGAGATGTTAGAAAATAAATTTCTGTTGTTCAAGCTACCTAGTCTGTGTTACTTTGTTATGGCAGTCTAGAAAACTAATACAGTTACTAGGAATAAAGTTGTAAACTTTATTCATAATTTACTTTTTAAAATAAGCAAAAATACATTTGACTTTATTTTTATAATAATAACATGATTCCCATTTACTTATGCTTTATTAAATGTAAGAGAAATCAGTGAAGCCATCTTAATATTTTGAGCAAGGTAGTGACAAGGTCAGATGTGTGTTAGGAAGATTATTCTTGAAGGAGTGTGGAGGGACGATTGGAGGACACTATGACTAGAAACAGGAAAAACAGTTAAGAAAATGTTGGGAGTCTTTATGGGGGCTAATAAATCCCACAGCACACCTTTTCCCTGCTTGCATTCTAAACCAGTTGAGAAATAAAACACAAAACTGGGAGATGGAGATAGAAATAACACCTATAACACTATAAAGGCAAGGTGGCTGGAGAATGTCGTTGGGTGTGAGAATCAAATACGCTTATTAATTCTCTGTGCCCCAGGCTGGAACTTGGAACAACCCAGTCAAGGGTAATTTTAATCTGTGAAACAGAGTACACGTGCTCAGATCACTGCCGCCCACTGGTCTAGGTAGAAAAGAAGGCAAAAGAGACCAAATCTTCTATTCCACCCAGTTGAGAAATGTGGATCATTTAACCACCCATGAGTTTCTGCAGAAACTTCTTCTGGGACGTGATAGAAAGGGGGATAGTTGTTTAGATTTATTACAGTATCCTGAGGGGTAACAAATTCCATTGTTTATCAATATTTCTGCTACCCAAGGTAGGGCTTTTCAAATGAGATGATAAATTAGAAATTTGCAACTCCCAGTATCTTTTTCATTTCTCTCCTCCTCAAAAGCTCCCAATGAGAGATTATAGAGATAAATCTTGGGATTAAATTAAGAACCAGGGTGAATGCAGTGATTCTTCTCAGACAACAGTGACCCTATGCTCTGTGAAACTGTTTCACTGTCTCAAACAGCTTGGCTGTGGTCAGAAGCTCATGGAATAGTTGCTAATTCCCAAAGTATCCATCTAAGCTGTGAAGAATAGTTTCCCTTTGCCACTTGGCCCAGCTAATCATGAACTGATTTCTAGAACTAAGGCTTAGCTTCTGTCACCACATTTATTATTAAAATGGTTAGTTTATACTATTTTATGGGCATCTTTGGTCCCTCAGTTAAACTCCTCTGTCAAGAAAGAATTCAGTTCATATTTTGAGTTGAATAACATTGACCAGTTCAAACTCTGAAATGTAAAATGATCATTTTTTTCAGCCATTTTCTCGCTCTGGGTGGCAAGACTTGTCTTAACATGGAAGCCATCTTTCTTGAATAGTATATGACTTTCTTTAGCTTTGGGGCCCCTAAAAGCTCCCACACTTGGGAGAAGCTTGATGTGGAGTTGTCATTAAGAACTCTTGTCAGAACTCAGAGGGGATGTAAACCAAACAACCAATTACCTTTCATGAGTCCTGGATATTGCCCTACTACCTGTCATTCACTTAGCCTCTAGGCTGTTATAAAGAGCCTTTGGATTCCCACAGTGTGCTTTTCTTTTCCTTTCAATTTTATAGGTTGATCGATTAACTTCAGAGGCCAAACAGAGATAAAGAGTCACTCAGGCTAAAGATAGTCCTCGTTCAGAAACACTTATTAAGTCTCACATTCTTTGCTCTTGAGTTCTTAAAACTTCAAGAGGATTCACTATGTTTCTGGAACATATCCTAAGATATCAATGCAGGGAGAAAGTGGCAGAGAAACTGCTTTAAGTTGGGAAAAGATGCAAAGCCAGAACAATCAAAGTGGCATATTTGAGTACTTATTCAGAGTACCTCTGGAATCTTCACTCAGTTGGATTCAGAACCTGTATTGGCAGTAGCCTTCCTTCTACAGACCACACAATTGGTATATTAGTTATAATGGTGCTTTTCCATGTGACACATAGTGTCTGTTTAATAAATGTGCATTGAACTGATGAATGAATGAAAGAATGAGTATCAAATGCTAGTTACTTAAAGTTACTTCTGATGTGACTCAGACAGTGAATAAGACAGTGAAATCCATGGGAACATGTTTTGTAAGTTTGTGAGTCACAACTCATCAGTGGGTTTTAGAATCAATTTGGTAGGTTAAAACCAGCATTTTAAAGAAATAAAATGGAAGATATTAGGGTACATTGCACATAGTAAGGATAATTTTGTCTTTGCTAAATGTTGTTTTATATACGTGTATGTAAATATATACTGCACTGGGAGTAAAATGTCTTAATGTGAATCACAGTCAAAATAGTTTGAGGTCAGCAAACTATGGCCCACAAACCACATTTGGCATACCACCTCTATCTTAGTTCGTTCAAGCTTCTATAACAGAATATTGTAAATCACGTTGCTCATAAACAACAGAAATTCAGTTGTCACAATTCTGGAGGCTGAGAAGTCCAAGATCAGGCACTGGCAGAATCAATGTCTGGTGAGAGTCCCCTTTCTGGTTCATAAATGACAATGTTTTTCTTTGGCTTCACATCTCTAAGGGGGAAGGGAGTTCTCTGGGACCTTTTCTCTTTTTTTTTTTCTAAGAGAATGCCCTTATAAATCCCAATCATGAAGGCTCTACCTTCATGACTTAACATCTCCCAAAGGTCCCACCTCCAAATACCATCACTTGGGGGAACTGATTTCAACATACGAATTTTGAGAGGAAACTGACCATCAATCTGTAGCAGCCTCTGTTTTTAAATAGAGTTTTATTGGAACATAGTTATGATCTTCATTTACATATTTCTAAGGCTTCTTTTGCATTATAATGGCAGAGCTAGATAGTTATGACCTCATGACCCACAAAAGCCTAAAATATTTACTCGTTGGTTGTCTATGGTAGAAAGTTTGCCGACCCCCTATATTAAGTGATACAGGAGACCTTTCAGCCTAGAGAACCTGGTTTTGTGGTTTTAGAAGAAAATAAAAGCCAATATAATCAATTTATACCTAGTTGGGAGTTTATCTTGTTTGTTTGGACTCAGAGCAAACATTACTAGGGTTTAAATGCCGGTAAGTGTATTTTAATTGAGCTAATGGAAGATAATTTTAAAATTTGGGGCAAAAATGAGTGTGTGTTTACTGAACATGGCCATGTTCTTGGATAGTGGGTTGAGGTTATCTGGTATAGTGTAGTAAAGGTTCCTCACCCTGTGTAAACTTTGCAGCCACTACTCAAGAAGATTCTAGAAACCAGTAATGTGACCAATCTAACTTACAGTCTTTATATATGCTTTCAAAACTGTATCACTATGCAAACAAAAACCCAAATAAAAATGCCATTTTGAGTTGGGTAACTAAAAACTGTACCACAGGGAGGTAGACATGAGGAATGTGTATGTGTAAGGAATAAAGCAGAGCAAGTAGCATCTAATTGCCTCTTCTATTTCCCCAAATTTTGGCTGTTTAAGTTATTCACCAGCAATAATGATTGCTTCTTATACTCCTTTGTGTTTGTTTAAAACTTGTGTCATATATACAAGAACTATGCTGGATGCTGACGAGTATAACAGTCAGCATGGCTGGAGCATGGGTATGTGGATTGTGAGACAATGAGACTAGAGAGGTTGATGACGCCCATGTGTTACATGAGAGGGACCCTGTTAACCAAGCTAAGAAGGATTTGGCCTCTGCTCTGTAAGAAAGAGATTGATGTGGGTGTCTTTTAACCAGGGGGGGTAGATAATCAGATTGGCATTTTAGGTGCACTCTTCATAGTCTGGCTCATGGATTGGAGGGCGTAGAGACTGGAGGAAGGGAGACCAGTTAGGAGGTTATTTTACCAATCTAGCTAAAAAGTAATAAAGGCCCACAGTGACTGCAATGCATATGTGAACCAATTCATGGGCATAGATTTGAAATATATTTAGGAGGGAGAATTATAACATTTGTAGAGAGAAATGTAAAGAGATTAATCTGGAAGTTAAGCTGGAGCCTCTAATGTAGGGCCATTTATGCCACATATGGCAATATATGTATGCATATGGCTGATTTTACTTTGTTGTACAACAGAAACTACTACAGTATTGTGAAGCAATTATACTCCAATAAACATCTACTAAAAAAAATCAGACTTTGTCCTTAAAGGTACTAGGGAGTCACTGGTGGAAAATCACTCTGCTGCAGTGTAAAAAATGGATTGAAGATAGACAAGCCCAGAGGTAGGGAGACCCATCAGGAGGCTACTTCCAGTAGACCTGGTTAGAAAGTGCTTTTGAGTGAGTCTATGAGTATATTCATTACATTAAGTTACTCCTGTCTTCTCCTGGATTCAAGTGGAATAATCCAGTTGTAAGAGTATAAACTTTGGCTACATTGTGAGATTGAGGAGAAGATATTCTAGACATACCAGTAGCAGGGTATTAGACTGCTTTCTCATGCAAAGCTCTGAAATTCTCTATGTGGACATGTATTTTGAGAGATACTCTTCTGAAGAGGTAGATTATCGTTTAGGGATACTTTCCCTTCCTTAAGGTATTAAATTTCCTGTCTGCTCTAAAGAGAACTGGGGAAAAAAAGCAATGGTCCCGCTCCTCCCTTTTCATTTCGTTTGAAATCTAGTACCAGAGATATTTACAACAGCAATTGACTTCAGGAAAGAACTTGATGGACTTGTCCCCACTGGGGCACCTGACATTGTGACATCATCATGTGTATATATAATTCTCATATATTTGATCCCTTCAAAAACATAAGTGCTGCTTCTGTGGCAGCATAAATTTGCACAGCCCAAGATATCCTGTGAAGCTATACCTTTCCAATTAATTTTTGCAAAGGGAAGGGATTGTAGTCATCTGTAAATTACACTGCTAATTAACTTTTACTCAAATCAATTTTTTTGGCCAAATACATGAGTCAGCCTCGCACAGCTCTGAATACTATATATATCCATTGCCTTAAAAAGTCTCCAATCACATTGTTATGCCATTCTTTCTCACACAGGACAGCAAACTCACTAGGTTCAGACATATTTCCTTACCCTTCTATATTAACTTTGATGTCTGAAGACGCCTTGAATGATCTTTTCTCTCTTTCTGAACATATGTTTACCATCAAATATTCATTCATTTCTTTTAATATCAAATATCCTGCCTTGTGTTTTCTCTGTGGGCTTCAAGAAAAATATCAACTTTTCTTGGACCCCGGTATAACTTTCTGGCCAGTTATTTATTAAAGTTCTTTTAATGCAAGTTGTTGGTTTATTTGTTTGTGGGGGAGTATCTTGTATATCTTTAATGTCATTCACTCAAGCCTCTGAGAAGCTACTGTAAATACATTTTTAGTAAAAGTCTCTTCCTTTTAAAATAACTTTTCCCTAAAAAACAAACAAAAAAACAAACAAACAAACAAAAATCCCTAGGGGCTTCCCTGGTGGCGCAGTGGTTGAGAGTCCGCCCGCTGATGCGGGGGACGCGGGTTCGTGCCCCGGTCCGGGAAGATCCCACATGCTGCGGAGCGGCTGGGCCCGTGAGCCAATGGCCGCTAAGCCTGCGCGTCCGGAGCCTGTGCTCCGCAACGGCAGAGGCCACAACAGTGAGAGGACCGCGTACCACAAAAAACAAACAAAAAAACAAACAAACAAAATAACTTTTCCCTAAAATTCATGTGGCACTTCATGATTCCCTATAAAATTCTTTTTTTTCGGGGGGGGGGTTGTCTTTCCTACTCTTGGGAGAGTTCTAACCAAACTATATTATTGAGTTGAATTAGTGACCAGTTTCATCCAGACGGAGCTAGAGCCAGACTTTATCTATAAATCTGCAGGAATATTAGTCAGATGCAGACGTTCAAAGATAGAAAATAGGAAGAAAGTTGTATTGGTGAGGTTTAGTTCCCACGCTTCCAATATCATTTCTTCTTTAAGAACTATTCCATCACTACTACCCTGTGGCACATTTCTGATAATAGTTGGAAAAACATCTATTTCACTGGATGTAGAATGACTCCCATTTTTTAAAAAATTTATCTCTGTTTGGATGGGATTATTAGAGTGTCTGTTTCTTATATGCATCCCACAGAGACCCCATGGTAACACATATCCCTGGGGCATTGCTGTTTCCATTATCACAACAGTAATATATTGCCCTTACAGCCATTTTACAATCACTTCCCTGAATAAGGGTACAGATCAAATGAATCTGGAGCCAGCAGTTAGCTCTGTGAATAAGAACAGTGGCTACTTCTTGAGTGCTTACAATGCGCTAGGTGCTGTGCTAAGCACTTTATATGCATTATCTCATTTTATCCTCACAACTCCATGAGGGGAATACTAAGTAAGCTTACTTTATTTAAAAATATAATAGATTTGTGATTACTTATGACTGTGAAGAGACATGGTGGTGGGATCAGTATATGGCATTGGAATGTGTTCTTATATTTATATTTAACTGTGAATAACAATAATGACTAGCATGTATTGAGTGCCTGTTATGTGCCAGCTGCTATATTAAGCATCTTATCTGGATTATTACAAACGAGAGACTGTAAATTTACAGATGAGGGAGCTGAGAATCAGAGAAGTTAAGTAACTGGCTCAAGGCCACATCATAAATTGGGCAACTGGGATTCACTCCTTGTTTTGGCTGACTCTAAAGTCCGTGCTCTTAACTCTTACCTCCCTTTACTTGCCGTCCTACACATCTCCCCACCATATCCTGCAATCATTGTAACTGTCTCTTACACTATTAAGGGAAATTGTCAGGGTGCATTATTTTTTTTTCTCTGTGATTTTTCTCAGAATGCCTTGTTTTATTGGCTCTCCTGGAACTGTTCCATTCTCTCCTCCTAAGAGAGAAAATTGTCTTGAGGAAAACTTAAGTCTTTTTTATTTTGTTTCCTGTCATTTCCAAATTGTCAATTGTAAGTATGGAAGGCATTTGTATGCCTTATGGAGCGCTTCCTTTCTCTCTATATAAATGACACCAAGGACCTGAGTTCTCTGGTGAAAATACTCTAACTGTGAAATCACCCCAGTTGTGTATCCAGACTCTGGACAGCATTTTCAGATCCTCCAAAAAGATAAACATATGGGGGGAAAATAAAACTGGAAACAAGTATGATTTGAAAAAGTTTCAGAGTATGTAAAAATCCTCTGGATAAGTGTGTCCCTATTCATATAAATCTCACTAAATCAGACTGTTTACTCAAAAAGTCGGTTTGTTTAGAAATATTTTATACTCAAGTTTTCTACTAATTTTTTCCTTTGTAAGGAAGTGGCCTTTATAACTGTTTTAAAATGTAGAAGGAAACCTACCGATAGTCTCTTCCATTTTTCCAAATGATATATTTTTCTTCTGTCACATTATAATACAAGTCTGGGACATAAAAGTAGAAATATAGAACCATGTACTGCCATTTAGTTTCTTTTGTCATTAATTTCTTCATCGTTAAAATAAAGGGATTGTCTTGTTGACCTTTAAGATCCTCTCCAACTCTGACATCATTTTTTATCCTTACCATGGGTGATTTGGCTCTAAATAACATTTTCTGTTATTTTAAAATGCTCAGTGATTATAGTCATTCTGGGGTTTCTTTCCAGAAAAAATTTTATACTTTTTACTAGTCTAACGTACCTAATTCTAAACTCCCCTGTGTAAAAGGGGCAGGAAGGCCTTGGAAGGATTCCAAATAAGACACACAAAGGTTATTGAATGCAAGCTGAGACATCTGAGATGTTAACAAAATATTGGTGTGAATGATTCCTTCTCTTCTAGTTAATCCACATTATACATCAGAACTTCTTGACTTTTATGGCAATTACCATCTTGAAGGAACACTTTTGTTCACTTTAATGAAATTATTTTAAACTCTTGTGGGACTTAAACTTATAGTCTCAATTAAATTATAAGTTCTTTAAGGGCAGAAGTCATGGATTTGTCTTACATTGTATTCTCCACATGCTTGGCCTACAAAAGAACTCATGGTGGGCATTCAGAACATTTTTTTTTTTTTTTTTTTTTTTTTTTTTGCGGTAAGTGGGCCTCTCACTGTTGTGGCCTCTCCCGTTGCAGAGCACAGGCTCCGGACGTGCAGGCTCAGCGGCCATGGCTCACGGGCCCAGCCGCTCCGCGGCATGTGGGATCTTCCCGGACCGGGGCACGAACCCGTGTCCCCTGCATTTTCAGGTGGACTCTCAACCACTGCGCCACCAGGGAAGCCCCATTCAGAACATTTTTAAGTTGTATCTGCTATTGAGAAGTCCTGTATAATTTAGTGTCATGGATAAATTCTGGCCAAGTTGGTGGACTGAGCAGAAAGGAAATACTCTACTACTACAAACAAATAAAATGCTAGATAAAATATATTTTAAAACAGATTATAGCCAAACCTAAAAGATAAAAGAGGGGGGGTGTCTATAGATTTTGGAAATGAGGAAGAAACCACAGCTAAATGGGGAAGTGATTGTTGAAGCTGCACAGATTATGAAGGACCTGGGCTCTAAACATACCTTGTCTTAGGGGCTGGGAATTAAATTCTTCACAGGTTGGCAGCATGAGTAATTTCAAGTTTTCTGGGACCTGAAAATGTATACAATTTCAAAAGCTCTCCTTAAAAGTTATATTTTCAATTTCACCAAAATTCATGATCCTGTGGACACATTTCTAGGGCCATTTCTTGGACCATGGAAGGAACCCATACAAGTGAGGCCTTGAGACCTAAGCTTCATTAGCTATGTGGTAAATCTGCCTCTGGCCGATTATCAAGATCACAAGCTTTTTAAAGGGAAAGGAACAGGAATTCATTTTTGTACATGCTTCTCAGAGCCAGAAAAGCACTGTATCATTTATGAAGAGCTATCAGAAAATCTCTGCTGGTTGGCATAGGATAATTCACTAATTACACTAAGCTTCAGGTCATATGGGAGAGACTAGAACCTTATCCTTGAGGTTTTTTTTGTGTGTGTGTGGTATGCGGGCCTCTCACTGCTGTGGCCTCTCCCGTTGCAGAGAATAGGCTCCGGATGTGCAGGCTCAGCAGCCATGGCTCATGGGCCCAGCTGCTCCGCGGCATGTAGGATCTTCCTGGACCGGGGCACAAACCCGTGTCCCCTGCATCGGCAGGCTGACTCCCAACCACTGCGCCACCAGGGAAGCCCCACCCTTGAGTTTTAAAGATGTAGAGCTAATAAATAGATTTAAAAACTGGTTTGGAAATGGTGAATCTTTTAGTACTTAGGCAGAAGCATCTATGAAATCATGAAAGAGAAGGCCATCACAACCCATGTTCTGTTTGTGTCTTATGCAGAAAATATGCTCACATCTCCATGGAAGTTGAACTCAAAAATAAAAACTATAAAACATATTAGAAACTTTAACACCAAAAAAGATACACCACAGGACCAACATATAGGTGAATTCATATCCAAGCAATGAGAGATAGTAGAGCAATATAAATGGGACTTACAAGTAAGAAAATTTTAAATGCATATGTGTGTAGAGACACTTATATATGTAAATATATGGTTTTTAACAATGTCCCATTAAATTCAAGCATATATACTATTTTGCCTCATGGAAGTTACATTTGTTAGCTTCAGTTAAGTTATGCTAGGGTAGTAAACAACCCCCAAATCTCAGTGGCTTACAAAAAGAAAGATTCATTTATCACTTAGGAGTTTTCTGCAGGTTGACTGCAGCTATATTCCATTTTCTCTTCACCCCGGGATTTAGGCTCAAAGAACCATCCCCTTCCAGGACACTGGCATTTTAATTTGAGGGAAAAGAGCAAGGTGTTAGATCCCTTGATTGCTTTTCAAAGTTCTAGGAAGCAGGGCTTCCCTGGTGGCGCAGTCATTGAGAGTCCGCCTGCCGATACAGGGGACGCGGGTTCGTGCCCCAGTCCGGGAGGATCCCACATGCCGTGGGGCGGCTGGGCCCGTGAGCCATGGCCACTGGGCCTGCGCTTCTGGAGCCTGTGCTCCGCAACAGGAGAGGCCACAACAGTGAGAGGCCCTCATACTGAGGGAAAAAAAAAAAAGTTCTAGGAAGCAGTACCCATCACTTCCACTCGTGTTACATTGGTCAAAGCAAGTCATATGTCTAGGACAGAAGGGTAAAAGGTGTATAATATTCTTGTAGGAAGGGGCAGTGAATATTTCAAACAAATGTTATAAAACTTGATTTCACAAATAGAATATTTTTTATATTGACAAATGAGTCATACTGGTATGTATAAGGAGGCTTGAAAATCATATATTAAGTAGTTTTTCCCTGTAATTTTAGGTACTCTTAAAACCTCTTTAATGATATGATAAGGATTATTATCATTACTTTCGAATTAGCTGCATAAAAATATATAGACATAAATGTAATTCCCTCAATTCCACTTCCAGTTCAAACTTCTTTCCCAAATTAAGAAAACACTCCCATTTACCATTGCAACAAAAAGAATAATATATCTAGGAATAAACCTACCTAAGGAGACAAAAGACCTGTATGCAGAAAATTATGACACTGATGAAAGAAATTAAAGATGGTACATACAGATGGAGAGATATACCATGTTCTTGGATTGGAAGAATCAACATTGTGAAAATGAATATACTACACAAAGCAATCTACAGATTCAATGCAATCCCTGTCAGACTACCACTGGCATTTTTCACAAAACTAGAACAGAAAATTTCACAATTTGTATGGCAACACGAAAGACCCCAGTTAGCCAAAGCAATCTTGAGAAAGAAAAACAGAGCTGGAGGAATCAGGCTCCCTGACTTCAGACTATACTACAAAGTTACAGTAATCAAGACAGTATGGTACTGGCACAGAAACACAAATATAGATCAATGGAGCAGGATAGAAGGCCCAGAGATAAACCCACACACATATGGTCGCCTTATCTTTAATAATGGTGGGAAGAATATACAGTGGAGAAAAGACAGCCTCTTCAATAAGTGGTGCTGGGAAAACTGGACAGCTACATGTAAAAGAGTGAAATTAGAACACTCCCTAATACCATACACAAAAGTAAACTCAAAATGGATTAAAGACCTAAATGTAAGGCCAGACACTATCAAACTCTTAGAGGAAAACATAGGCAGAACGCTCTATGACATAAATCACAGCAAGATCCTTTTTGACCCACCTCCTAGAGAAATGGAAATAAAATCAAAAATAAACAAATGGAACCTAATGCAACTTAAAAGCTTTTGCACAGCAAAGGAAACCATAAACAAGATGAAAAGACAACCTTCAGAATGGGAGAAAAGATTTGCAATTGAAGCAACAGAGAAAGGATTAATCTCCAAAATTTACAAGCAGCTCATGCAGCTCAATATCAAAAAAACAAACAACCCAATCCAAAAATGGGCAGAGACCTAAATAGACATTTCTCTAAAGAAGATATACAGATTGCCAACAAACACATGAAAGAATGGTCAACATCACTAATCATTAGAGAAATGCAAATCAAAACTACAATGAGGTATCATCTCACACTGGTTAGAATGGCCATCATCAAAAAATCTACAAACAATAAAGGCTAGAGAGGGTATGGAGAAAAGATAACCCTCTTGCACTGTTGGTGAGAATGTTAATTGATACAGCCACTATGGAGAACAGTATAGAGTTCTAAAAAACTACAAATAGAACTACTATACAACCCAGCAATCCCACTACTGAGCATATACCCTGAGAAAACCATAATTCAAAAAGAGTCATGTACTACAATGTTCATTGCAGCTCTATTTACAATAGCCAGGACATGGAAGCAACCTAAGTGTCCATCAACAGATGAATGGATAAAGAAGATGTGGCACATATATGCAATGGAATATTACTCAGCCATAAAAAGGAATGAAACTGAGTTATTTGTAGTAAGGTGGATGAACCTAGAGACTGTCATTCACAGTGAAGTAAGTCAGAAAGAGAAAAACCAATACCATATGCTAACACATATATAGGGAATCTAAAAAAAAATGGTCATGAAGAACCTAGGGGCAAGGCAGGAGTAAAGATGCAGACCTCCTAGAGAATGGACTTGAGGATATGGGGTGGGGTAAGGGTAAGCTGGGACAAAGTGAGGGAGTGGCATGGACATCTATACACTACTGAACGTAAAATAGATAGTTAGTGGGAAGCAGCCGCATAGCACAGGGAAATCAGCACAGTGTTTTGTGACCACTTAGAGGGGTGGGATAGGAGGTTGGGAGGGAGGGAGATGCAAGAGGGAAGATATATGGGGACGTATGTATATGTATCACTGATTCACTTTTTCATAAAGCAGAAACGAACACAGCATTGTAAAGTAATTATACTCCAATAAAGATGTAAAGAAAAACAAAACAAAAAAAGTTCTTTCCCAATCTTTTATTTGTCCATGTGCAGACCTCTAAACTATGTTTAATTTTTGAAAACTCTTTCTCTTAAACAGGATGTACACAGGGTTATGAGCAGGGTAAATGGTGTGGAACATGTTTTTCTTTACATACCAGGGTAATCTGATTTTCACTAACCTTGCAATGAATGCCAGAGCAGGATAGTTCCAATGGCAACAATCATCCTCTACCCACAAATCAGGTCCACTTCTCAGACTGGTTATTGATGCTGCCAGGATAGAGGAAAGTGAATAAAAGGAAAAAGCATGTTAATTTCAAGCTCCATTTAGGAACACACTAGAAAACTCAATGGCTGGTAAATAGAAATCGGCAAAATTCGCAGGAAGAATTTTTATATTTAAGCATAGTAGGGGCCAGAATATAACTGTGCTCCCTGACCAGATGATAACTAAATAAAAAGATAAATGTCCTAGATAAATGTACTAGAAAGGCACTTGATAAGGTTCTTTCCTAATGTTTTAGTGCCCTGAGGAATGTCTGCCTCTCAGAGTCACTGAACCAGGAATCTGTCAGTCTAAATTTTGGAATTAAAGTTTTGATTAAAGTTTGTCATTAGGTTTTTCTAGACTCACTGATTTCACAGAACCGATAGAGGGAGATACAGGTTCCTGGAAGGAGTGACTAACCAAAACCTTTTGTGCTAAAGAGATTTAGGAAATCTGGGTTCTATTGGGCTTACTTATGGAGGACTCTATTTTTCAGGCTTAAAGTTCATCTTCTATGGTGAATTTATTCTCACAGTCAGTAATTCTTCAGTGTTACATCTGAGAAATGGAATACTGTTCTGAGACCTCTCTAGCCTATTATAAAATAAGAGGTTTTCCAACTTTGTGAGGCTGAAGGAGAGAATTATTTCTCCCATCTCAATTCACTCCCACTCCTATTACTAATCTGAGGGGCATTTTCCTCCTTGAAGCCTATCTTGATGATTCCAGCTCTCACTTTTTATTTTTTTAAATTTTCTGAACTTCTGAGGAATTTTATAACTTAAAAGGTACTACTGCTCTATGCACTTGAGTATTGTTTCTTAAACTTATACATGCTCATTAGTTTATTGAGCACCTGCTCTGTCAGATACTGTGCTTAACACTGAAGACACAAGAAATGGATAAACCATGACTCCTGCCTCAAGATGCTCACAGTCTATTGCAGGAAGGTAGACAAGTAACTGGACAGTTAATACTATGTGAAAAGCACCAGGCATTAAACATAGGATATGATGGGAATATTTAGTTGTATATGTTTTTTTTCCTACTCAACCAGATACTACATTCCTCTAGGACAAGATCCATATCTTCCACTTTTCTCCCTTTCCCCATAGAGCCTGGCTTATTCTACCCTTGGTTTGGAATCTTTCCCCATAGATATCTTCACTCTGCTGTCTTTATTCTTTCAAGCCTTTGCTCGAAGATCAGGTTCTCAGAGACACTTGAGCTGACTATGTTATTCAAAATTGCATCACCCCCCTCACATATAGTCATGTTCTGTAAGGACACATTGTCCTTCCTTGCTTTATTTTTCTACTTAACATATATCACCATCTGACATACTGTATTATTTACTTATTTAATTTAATTTATTTATTATCTTGCCTTCTGGAATATAAGCTCTATGAAGATAGGGATCATATCTGTCTTGTTCACTGTCTTTTTATTTTATTTATTTTTTGGTTGCACCCAGTCTTAGTTGTGGCCGGCGGGCTCCTTAGTTGCAGCTCGTGGGTGCCTTAGTTGCAGCTCATGGGCTCCTTAGTTGCGGCATGCATGTGGGTCAGGGGTCCTGACCAGGGATTGAATCTGGGCCCCTGTA
The DNA here is from genome assembly GCF_000442215.2 of Lipotes vexillifer. Classification (NCBI taxonomy): domain Eukaryota; kingdom Metazoa; phylum Chordata; class Mammalia; order Artiodactyla; family Lipotidae; genus Lipotes; species Lipotes vexillifer. The sequence goes on along the minus strand of NW_006779357.1, from coordinate 551,420 downwards.
TTGAAAGGCACATTCTTAACCACTGCACCACCAGAGATGTCCCTTGTTCACTGTCTTACCTCTGGAGAGGCCTAGAACAGTACAGGGCACATCATAGTAACTTAAAAGATATTTGTTGAATTAACGGTGAAGTGGTAACAGCTCAAGTTTGTACTTAAGAAATACTAGTTTTTTGTTTTTTAGTTTTTTTTTAACTGGCTGAATGATTTCCCTTTTGAATCATACTACACTACTACTACCTCAACTTTTGATTTGGCTTGATATTGAAGGGCCTGTTCAGCCACTCTTTTTTTTTTTTTTAACATCTTTATTGGGGTATAATTGCTTTACAATGGTGTGTTAGTTTCTGCTTTATAACAGAGTGAATCAGTTATACATATACATATGTTCCCATATCTCTTCCCTCTTTGTCTCCCTCCCTCCCACCCTCCCTATCCCACCCCTCCAGGCAGCCACAAAGAACCGAGCCGGTTTCCCTGTGCCATACGGCTGCTTCCCACTGGCTATCTACCTTAAGTTTGTTAGTATATAGATGTCCATGTCTCTCTCTCGCCCTATCACACCTCACCCTTCCCCCTCCCCATATCCTCAAGTCTGTTCTCCAGTAGGTCTGTGTCTTTATTCCTGTTTTACCCCTAGGTTCTTCATAACATTTTTTTTTCTTAAATTCCATATATATGTGTTAGTATACAGTATTTGTCCTTCTCTTTCTGACTTACTTCACTCTGTATGACGGAATCTAGATCTATCCACCTCATTACAAATAGCTCAATATCGTTTCTTTTTATGCCTGAGTAATATTCCATTGTATATATGTGCCACATCTTCTTTATCCATTCATCCGACGATGGGCACTTAGGTTGTTTCCATCTCTGGGCTATTGTAAATAGAGCTGCAATGAACATTTTGGTACATGACTCTTTCTGAATTCTGGTTTCCTCAGGGTATATACCTAGTAGTGGGATTGCTGGGTCATATGGTAGTTCTATTTGTAGTTTTTTAAGGAACCTCCATACTGTTCTCCATAGTGGCTGAACCAATTCACATTCCCACCAGCAGTGCAAGAGTGTTCCCTTTTCTCCACACCCTCTCCAGCATTTATTGTTTCTAGATTTTTTGATGATGGCCATTCTGACTGGTGTGAGATGATATCTCATTGTAGATTTGATTTGCGTTTCTCTAATGATTAATGATGTTGAGCATTCTTTCATGTGTTTGTTGGCAGTCTGTATATCTTCTTTGGAGAAATGTCTATTTCGGTCTTCTGCCCATTTTTGGATTGGGTTGTTTATTTTTTTGTTATTGAGCTGCATATGCTGCCTGTAAATTTTAGAGATTAATCCTTTGTCAGTTGATTCATTTGCAAATATTTTCTCCCATTCTGAGGGCTGTCTTTTGGTCTTGTTTATGGTTTCCTTTGCTGTGCAAAAGCTTTGAAGTTTCATTAGGTCCCATTTGTTTATTTTTGTTTTTATCTCCATTACTCTAGGAGATGGGTCAAGAAGGATCTTGCTGTGATTTATGTCATAGAGTGTTCTGCCTATGTTTTCCTCTAAGAGTTTGATAGTTTCTGGCCTTACATTTAGGTCTTTAATCCATTTTGAGCTTATTTTTGTGTATGGTGTTAGGGAGTGATCTAATCTCATACTTTTACATGTACCTGTTGGGGGCATAAGTATTTACAATTGTTATATCTTCTTCTTGGATCGATCCCTTAATCATTATGTAGTGTCCTTCTTTGTCTCTTCTGATAGTCCTTATTTTAAAGTCTATTTTGTCTGATATGAGAATTGCTACTCCAGCTTTCTTTTGGTTTCCATTTGCATGGAATATCTTTTTCCATCCCCTTACTTTCAGTCTGTATGTGTCTCTAGGTCTGAAGTGGGTCTCTTGTAGACAGCATATATATGGGTCTTGTTTTTGTATCCATTCAGCCAATCTGTGTCTTTTGGTGGGAGCATTTAGTCCATTTACATTTAAGGTAATTATCGATATGTATGTTCCTATTCCCATTTTCTAAATTGTTTTGGGTTCGTTATTATAGGACTTTTCCTTCTCTTGTGTTTTTGTCTAGAGCAGTTCCTTTAGCATTTGTTGTAAAGCTGGTTTGGTGGTGCTGAACTCTCTCAGCTTTTGCTTGTCTGTAAAGGTTTTAATTTCTCCATCAAATCTGAATGAGATCCTTGCTGGGTAGAGTAATCTTGGTTGCAGGTTTTTCTCCTTCATCACTTTCAGTATGTCCTGCCACTCCCTTCTGGCTTGTAGAGTTTCTGCTGAGAGATCAGCTGTTAACCTTATGGGGATTCCCTTGTGTGTTATTTGTTGTTTTTCCCTTGCTGCTTTTAATATGCTTTCTTTGTATTTAGTTTTTGACAGTTTGATTAATATGTGTCTTGGCGTATTTCTCCTTGAATTTATCCTGTATGGGACTCTCTGTGCTTCCTGGACTTGATTAACGATTTCCTTTCCCATATTAGGGAAGTTTTCAACTATAATCTCTTCAAATATTTTCTCAGTCCCTTTCTTTTTCTCTTCTTCTTCTGGAACCCCTATAATTCGAATGTTGGTGCGTTTAATGTTGTCCCAGAGGTCTCTGAGACTGTCCTCAGTTCTTTTCATTCTTTTTTCTTTATTCTGCTCTGCAGTAGTTATTTCCACTATTTTATCTTCCAGGTCACTTATCCGTTCTTCTGCCTCATTTATTCTGCTATTGATCCCATCTAGAGTATTTTTCATTTCATTTATTGTGTTGTTCATCATTGTCTGTTTCATCTTTATTTCTTCTAGGTCCTTGTTAACTGCTTCTTGCATTTTGTCCATTCTATTTCCAAGATTTTGGATCATCTTTACTATCATTATTCTGAACTCTTTTTCAGGTAGACTGCCTATTTCCTCTTCATTTGTTAGGTCTGGTGGGTTTTTATCTTGCTCCTTCATCTGCTGTGTGTTTTTCTGTCTTCTCATTTTGCTTATCTTACTGTGATTGGGTTCACCTTTTTGCAGGCTGCAAGTTCGTAGCTCCCGTTGTTTTTGATGTCTGTCTCCAGTGGCTAAGGTTGGTTCAGTGGGTTGTGTAGGCTTCCTGGTGGAGGGGACTAGTGCCTGTGTTGTGGTGTATGAGGCTAGATCTTGTCTCTCTAGTGGGCAGGTCCACGTCTGGTGGTGTGTTTTGGGGTGTCTGTGGACTTATTATGATTTTAGGCAGCCTCTCTGCTAGTGGGTGGGGTTGTGTTCCTGTTTTGCTATATGGTTGGCATAGGTTGTCCAGCACTGTAGCTTGCTGGTCGTTGAGTGAAGCTGGGTGCTGGTGTTGAGATGGAGATCTCTGGGAGATTTTCGCCGTTTGATATTATGTGGGGCTGGGAGGTCTCTTCTTGACGAGTGTTCTGAAGTTGGCTCTCCCACCTCAGAGGCAGAGTCCTGACTCCTGGCTGGAGCAGCAAGAGCCTTTCATCCACTCGGCTCAGAATAAAAGGGAGAGAAAGTAGAGAGAATTAGTAGAAGTAGGAGGAAATAGGAAAGAAAGAAAGAAAGCAAGTAGGAAAGAAAGAAAGGAGGGAAGGAAGGAAGGAGGGAAGGAAGAAAGAAAGAAAGAAGAAAACAAAGGAAGAAGGCAAAAAGGAAAGAAGGGAGGGAGGAGGGAAGGAAGGAAGGAATGAGGGAAGGAAGGAAAAAATACAGAAAGAAAGAAGATACAGTAAAATAAAATAAAGTATAATAAAGTTATTGAATTAAAAATATAATTATTTTGAGGAAAAAAAACAAAAAAATGGACGGATAGAACCTTAGGACAAATGGTGGAAGCAAAGTTATAGAGACAAAATCTTATATAGAAGCATACACATATACCCTCACAAAAAGAGGTAAAGGGGGAAAAATCATAAAACTTGCTCTCCAAGTCCATCTCCTCAATTTGGGACGATTCGTTGTCTCAAAAAGGGAAGGAAGGAAGGAAAGATAGAAAGAAGGTAAAGTATAATAGAGTTCTTTAAATTAAAATTAATTATTAAGAAAAAAATTAAAAAAAAAAAAACAATGG
>NW_006779357.1:530370-543838 GCF_000442215.2 Lipotes vexillifer | reverse complement strand
GAAGCTCCCCGCTCCGCCTCCCGCAGTCTCCGCCCGCGAAGGGGCTTCCTAGTGTGTGGAGACCTTTCCTCCTTCACAGCTCCCTCCCACTGGTGCAGGTGCCGTCCCTATTCTTTTGTCTCTGTTTTTAATTAATTTTTTTTTCTTTTGCCCTACCCAGGTACATGGGGAGTTTCTTGCCTTTTGGGAGGTCTGAGGTCTTCCTCTAGCGTTCAGTAGGTGTTCTGTAGGAGCTGTTCCACATGTAGATGTATTTCTGGTGTATTTGTGGGGATGAAGGTGATCTCCGCGTCTTACTCCTCCGCCATCTTTCCACCGCCCCCTCAGCCACTCTTATACTGTGAGGAGTTGGCACTATTCTGGCTACACATCACAGCCCCCATAACTTTGAAGCAACAGTCACAACCAGCTGCCTTAACTAAGCTGGCTTCGATCCTCATCCAGTACATAAACTATGCTTTGAGAATCACTGATATAACTCATGAAAGCTTTCTTTTAAAAATTTGTTTATGATCATGATAGTTTCATCATATACATTTGTTTTTATTTGGGATCCTCCACAAGCTAGGGAAATTTCATATTTAGGAAGTCAGAGATTTTTCTTTCTTCTTGCTGCGCTTAAAATCAAGATGTGTTTCTTATTCTTGATGTCAATTATTAAAACCTATTTAAAATATTTTATACTCTATAATATCTCTTATATTTAGAATCTAAACAGGACAAACAGAGAAATAGAGAGTAGAGTGGTGCTTACTAGGGGCTGAGGGAAATGAGTAGATATTGATCAAAGGACACAAACTCCCAGTTATAAGATTAACAAGTTTGTTGGTTTAATGTATAGCATGGTGATTAGAGCTAATAATACGGTATCATATACTTGATTGTTGCTAATAGAGTAGATCTTAAATATTCTCGCCACAGAAAAGAATTTTTTACTATAAATGTGATGGAGATGTGGTAACAGATACTGTGATGGTAATGATTTTGCAATTTATAAGTGAATCAAATCAACACATTGTATACCTTAAACTTACACAATGTTATGTGTCAACTGTATCTGAAAATTGGGAAAATATTTGGCTAGTTCCAAGGCAGAGACTGGGAAAAGGTTGAAAAATGGCAAGTTTCTGGTTAAAAATTCTTGATTATTTTCCCCAAATAGAAAATTTGCCTGTTTTAGGGGCACACACGTGCACACACCCACGTCACTGTCATATATTTTCCTTTCCAGCATCTAACTTCAGAAAAAATTTCTTGTTAAGATATCTGGGTGTCTTTTTGAAAACGATTTAAAATCAGCATTATTGAAGAATTTACACAGGTAGCTATTCAAGAGAACCAACTTGGAAATAATGTCTTGAGCCAGATTTTCAATCAAATATGTGCAACAGAGTCATCAACAACTTTAATCATTTGAGCCGTTTATGCATACAGGGCACTTTTTTCTTGAGATATACCCAAGGGCAAAGGAGATGAAGTAAGTACAGCCTGTGAACAAACAACATTGTTTTCTGGAAGAGATGGGAAACAAACTCATAGAGAAGTAATTGGCATGTACAAGACCTGGAAAAAAATGAAGTAAGGCTCCAAAGAAATTTGGGAAATAGTTCATAAAAATCTGTGCCTCCATATTGTAACATATCATTAGCAGCTTCTGTTGGAGGTGGCTTATAGGAAACTTGGTGGCCTAAGATTTTTTTGGCTTTTATTACACAGGAATCTTTCTGCCAAGTTGCTTTACGCTGCACTTACTGCTTTTTCAGTGCATCTCTGTGTGCATGATCGGGCCGCACAGACTGAGGTGTGGTACCTTGCCTCCGGACCATGATACCACTTAGCACAGGCCCTGCAGCACTGGGTCAGTTAGAAGGATGGTGTGACTGTACTCTGTGCCAGGTTGTAATGACCTTCCTTTCAACCTGGCTTTCCATTAATACTTTATTATCTCTTGATATAACAGTTCAGTGGTTTTCTGAATTTCTTATATGTGAGTAAAATAATAATAACCATGATTAGTCCGGTGCTTCATATCCTGCAGGCACTGTGCTCTGTGCTTTATATATTACTCTGTTTTAATCTTCACAGTGACCAAATGAAGTAGATGTTTTGATTACACACATTTCAAGGATAAAGAGACTGAGGCACAGTGAAGTTAAATAACTTGCTCAACCTCATTTATGTTCTTGTCCACAGTGCTATCAGCTTTGCTATGATTTTCCCAAAGGTAGGTGTCATAGGGTATGGAATTCTCTTCTGGAGCTTGGTTCTAAACTAAAACATAAACACTGTTGTGTAATCTAGACAGTCATGGTTAATCTCAGGAGTATTCCAAGTAATTTTAGGGGCTCCAGGAGGTCTCTTTGCTCCCCAAATATCTTTCCTACTGGATTGCTAATGGCTAAAATCTTAAAATTTAGAAACACCTTATTTTGGCTTGAAGCTTCTTGTTCTCTATTTAAAGGGCAGATATATCTGGAAGTCTAATTATAACAAATATTACTGGGCATTGACATAGATGTATTTTGTTGGTTCTCTTTTAAATGAACAAATTTTGATGGGAGTATGTTCAAAGAATATATGGGGTATGCATACCTGAAATTGGTAAGACAAAGCCAGTATCAAGGGAAATGTGGCAGAGGAAGATGTTAAGTGAATCAAATGATCACCTGCATTCTGATTTCCAATTGAGCCAGCCCCACAGTTAATAAGTTCTTTTTACTGATGTGATATATATTAGGAGTTACTCACGAAGCTGTATAAAACATACCATTCAGAAAGAATGGGATCCTTTGTGATTAATGTTTTTGTTTGATTTTAGATTCACTATTTTTATTGTTGTAGTCAGTGTAAATAATTGTGTAACAATTCATTGCTAGTGGAATTTCCCTAAGGGCATGTGACTCCAAACTATTGAAAATTCTCCTTAGTGCCACCTTTTCTCTTTCTGTTTTTGAATGCAAAGTTGAAAAAACAAACACACACATTAATCTATAAAAGAGACCAAGCAGAACTAGTGGAAAAAATACAGGAATGAACAAAATAGTCTTGCTCCATAGAGTTGATTGCTCTTTTGCCTGTGCATTTTCTGGCAATATTAATTAGAAAGTCAAGTATCACATTTGTGTCAATTGACAACTTGTTCAACACATAGCAGTTTCAATTTCAAGAGTAGTATGTTGTTTTCTTTATTGAGTTACTTGGGGATTTCTTTGTTGAGTGAACTTTATTTTCCTTTGCAATAGGCTATACAACATTAAATTCTTGCCTGAAGCCTACTTCTTCCAGATACTTCAAGCTCCCCAGATCTGGTGCAAATTATGGCATTAGTTCTTGTTGGCATGATATGTTGTATTTTGTAAATGTAGCCATTTGACTTCATCCTCTAAGCAGGTATGAGTTTAGATATCATGAGTTGTTTTATGACAGCATCTTTGGTTTTGTAGGTTACAGTCGTATGATTTGTGTGGGTTCTTTTTGGTGAGATGGGAGGAAAGTAGAGACTTACTTACAGTGAGAAATATTCAAAATTACAAACATGCTTTTCAAGACAGACTATGTCTAGACTGAATTACCTAAGGAATGGTTTCCAGGTAGCAGAGAATGATGGTGAAGTTGGCAATCAATTAGGATAATGTGAAAAGTATAGTAGTAAGTGTGTAGAGTGAGTTGATTGCTTGGTAATCAAACTGTAGTACCTTTCATTTTTCCCTGCTGAGTCCACAAAATCTCTTTTGCAATATTTTCCTTTCCCTCTGCTACTCTTTACTTCTTTAAGTAATTGTGGTCAGCCACAAATATGCCAGTTATCTTCTCTGTTAATTAGGATTGGGTTTCTCTTCAAAGAATGCCTGGAACAAATTATGAAGGAAAACCTTAGGATTGGGGACATATAGCCTTAGCCCAGTAAGTTGGTCACATTCTCCGATGGCAAGCTACTGAGTAGCTTCTATAGGAAAGTTCTGCCAGAGATTGGCACCCTCCTAACCCCCCAAGATGTTAGTAGGAGTTAGGACTTCTTCAGAGAAAAAGCATAGTCCCATTGAATATATAACCTTTTGAGTGCTCTACCATCCCATACATAGACCTTCCAGGAATTAGATAACATTCATTTTTCCACTCACTTTTTATACTGACTTGGGATGCATTTTCTTGTAGAAACTCTGGACCATAAGACTGTTTCCTACATCCATTATTTTCCAAAGGGATGGTCTTTCCTCCAAATTTCTACTTATTTCCATCATCTAAGTTTAACACGTAGAGCCATTTCCTAAGCAAGAAGGCAGAACTTCATGACACATTTTACAAAAAAGAAACTAAGTAATTAGTAAATCACAAAAATCAAAATTTCCTTTAGTTTGGATAGGTCTTTGTGACTCTTATAATGTAAACTATTAGAAATAATATGTTTTTATGGAAGTGTAGTATCTACCAATTAAACAATTATGTCATAAAACTATAGCTTTTTGTTTTCCCAAATCAAAGCCCCAATAAAATAAGCAATCCTTCAAAGTGCCTTCAACTTCTGGGTCACATGATTGATTTTTATAGGTTATTTATGATTTATTTCTCACAGTATTCAGTGACATAGACTGATTTTGAGTCTTAAATGTTTCAGTAATGACCTCATTTTACCTAATGGTTATTAATGTGTAGTGAAGTTTAACAGTACTATATCCTTTTTTTTTTTTTTTTTTTTTTTTGAGGCAAAATAATCTTAGGTTAGCTCTTAAGCTAAATAACTGTATGTATATATGTATGTATGTATTTATTTATGGCTATGTTGGGTCTTCATTGCTGCTTGCGGGCTTTCCCTAGTTGCCGTGAGCAGGGGCTACTCTTTGTTGCAGTGCACAGGTTTCTCATTGCAGTGGCTTCTCTTTTTGTGGAGGACGGGCTGTAGGCGCACGGGATCTAGGCACACTGGCTTCAGTAGTTGTGGCTCACGGACTCCAGAGCACAGGCTCCATAGTTGTGGCGCACGGGCTTAGTTGCTCCGCGGCATGTGGGATCTACCCCGACCAGCGCTCAAACCCGTGTCCCCTGCATCGCAGGCAGGTTCTTAACCAATGCATGGCCAGGGAAGTCCCAAAAGTACTATATCCTTTTAAAAGCAGTTTGAGACTCAGACTTTACACAAAGTCATTTTGATCATTTCAACTTTATTCCACATAAAGTGAGATTTTAGTAAAGTGAAGGGTTATCTTCTCATCTTAAGAGGGCATTTTATTAATTAAGAGTAAACATGTTAATTTTCCAGCTATTTCCCCCTCACTCAGGGAATACTTTAAATGGGTGAAAAATGAGATTTATCTTTCCTTGCGATTATGTTCTTTGCCAGTGAACATGGGAGTATTCATTTCTCTTAGAAATGTTGCTGGATTTAATTCAGTAAAAAGAAGTAGTCATTTCTCATATTTATCTGTAAATTGCATTGAATCTTGTAGTCACATTAGGAAGTAATGATTTATATGCTTTCTAATTATTTATCTGCTTATATAAGCACAGTTCCATTTTAGAAATGTTATTGAATTAATGCTGTAATACGCGGAACAAAGAGAAATAGTTTCCATAGATTAAGGTCTGTTTTTCAGCAATCTGATCTTGTTTTGCATGCCATGCTCTGTAGTTTAGGTGTATACAGGTACCAAGCCAGTGATTTATTGTAAGATTTAAATAGACTCTAGGAAGAGTGTATGGAAAATGCTTATCCACTGAAAAGTGGCTGTTTTCCTGAATAAACTTGTAGTTAAATTATCCATCTTATTTCACAACTAGAGATGCAATACAACCTTAGGGAGTATCTGCTGCTCTCTATTTCCCCATGCAGGGCTATTGAAATGAGAAGGTGGACTTCAGGTGTATGCTCAGGAAAGCCTGAGACAAGGGAAGGAGGTGAATCTCCTGTTACTCTTAGAGAAGCTGAGAAATAAGTGGCCTTAAAAAAAAAGAGGGACACAGTAAAACTTTATTTTTTTTTTTAAATGCCAGTTTTGTGAAAAACCCAAGTTTAATACTAAAGGAAAAATATTCTACCGTGTGTGAAGTCCTATTTTTTATATTCAGGTTTACATACTTCCTTTATGGAATACTTGTTCTCCTTAAAAAAAAATGAACATCTCATTTTGTAAAAGAATGTTACTATCTGCAAGATGTAAATATGCTTACAGAAATATGCAAATATAATACACGAATGCTGAGGAAATGCAGGAGAATAATACAAAGTTAAGGCCTGGTATCAGATATATATTTTCAAACATATTAAGAGGAATTTCAAGGTTGGAAGGGACATAGGTTGGTGTAAGGAGTATGAGAAAAACAAATTGATGAGGTGACTTTTTCCTTCTAAATAAGTACCCATTTTCAATGATCAATCAAGAAAAATATTTCCCTTTTGTTGGAAGCTATTTGGTTATTTATTGCTGAATAACAAAGCATCCCCAAACCTATGGCTTTAACAATATTTATTATCTCTTATGGTTCTATACATAACTAGTCATTGTTGATCACTTGTCACTTGGGATCTCATACAATTACAGATGACTAGGGCTGGAATCATCTGAAGACTAAATGTCAAGATAGCTTCTTCATACATGTACCTAGGGCCTAGGTTGGGACAGCAGGAAAGCCGAGGTCAGGCTGGACGTTTCTCTTTCCATGTGGCCTCTCCACATGGTAGCATGGGCTTCATCACTGAATGGTGGTGGTCTCAGCCTTGCTGGAATTGTTTTCTTAAGATTTTTTTTGATGTGGGTCATTTTAAAAGTCTTTATTGAATTTGTTACAATATTGCTTCTGTTTTATGTTTGGTTTTTGGGCCCCGAGGCATGTGGGATCTTAGCTCCCAAATCAGGGATCAAACCCTTGCCCCCTGCATTGGAAGGCGAAGTCTTAACCACCAGACCATCAGGGAAGTCCCTAGTTGGAACTTTTATACAATAGTTGTTTCCCTTAGAGCAAGTGTTCCAAGACATAAGAAATGAAAGCGGCCAATCTTTAAATTCCTGGGCTCAGAATCTGGCACAGTCACTTCCTCATATTATATTGGTCAAAATACCAAAACTCATGGAAAAAGGACATGAACCCCACCTCTCAATGGGAGATGTGTCAAAGAATTTGTAGCCCTAATTAATCTACTATAAAAGTTATGCATGATAGGTTAGCTGGATGCTTCTTATGTTTTCTTTGTTGAAGTAGCAGGGACAAGAAATTAAAGCCAGCAGATCTACTTCTGCAGATACAAAGTCAACAGTAAGTGCATCAAAAGTGGCTCCAAGCATCATAGTGCCTGTCACTTTGCCACTAGAACCACCTTGACCACAAAAAGTACCATAGACATCACTTTTATAAGTCATATTCTGTTTGCATTCAGTAGGGTTGCTGGCTATTTAAAAAAGAACCTTTTTTAAAGTGAAGAAAAATGTAAAGACATTGAACACACAGGAAGTACAATGATAAATGTTAACTTTATTCTGCCTGTGTCATTCCATTTGAGTTTTCTTAAACCGAAATTGAGTTCATCTTAAGACTTAACTGGGCTAGTCTTAAGCCTTGAATATAAGCTCCAGTTCTTGGTTTTGGGATCTGAAAGTGGTAGGCGGTGGTGGGGTTGGGTAGAGGAAGAGGTTAGCAAAGAAAATTCTGCAGGAGACCTGAGGCCTTAATTTTCGGTAAGCGAGCTATTTGGTTTCCATGGAAACTGGTTTGGGTGGTGAATCTCACTGGGTGTGCTTGTGTACCTCCATGCACAGATTTTTAGTAGAAGATATAAATGAGAGTGGGATGGTGTTAATAAAAGTTGGAAAGATCAGTACGGGGCTGGTGGAACAAAAGAGGTTCCTTGGGGTCACTGATGTTGATTTTATGCTACGAGGACTACTGTGAGGCACATGCACCTTATGTAGCATGCCTAATGAGAGATAAGTAAGTATGGGTATGCTAGCATTCACTGTTGCAAGTGACACCAAGCTAAACTGAATTTAAAAATGGAATAAAGGGTATATATTTTCTAGTTATTATTTCAAGTAAGAATTAGGAAAACAAAGTTCTGGGGTTGACCTTTGGCTGTATTGCCTTTCGTGTACGTTGGCTGAAGCTTTGGGCTTTTGTCCTGAATTCATTTGAATATTAGATTTAAAATATTGTTTCTCCACCTCTCCCTCACACCTTTGTAAGTTGTCAAAAAAGAAAAAAAGGATAGTTTTAGATGTTTATGCTTGCACGATTGAAAGGAGTATAAATCAGGGGAGGACTTAATGTATCCATATCCAGTTACTAAAATGACATTAACAAAATGGCATAATATAATAGAAAAATTACTTCAGACATCATCTTTTGTCTATACAGCCAGTGCCAGGACCAAATGATCTTAATCACACTCTCTCCATCATTTCTGTTAGTCTTATGATCTGTTGTTGCTTTGGTACTATGGCAACAGCAGGGAAGAGAACAAACAGAAAATAAACAAAAGGGGATTCAAGTCTGAGATACATCTTTTAAGTGTTCATTCTCAGCTTACTGTCATACAAATATATCTTTTGTTAACTCAATTTCAGCAAAAAGGTTTTATTTGGGAGATTTTCCTAGAGGGTTGAAGCATGTAGCTGCTAGAGTATTTAATGGATAATCAGATAAAATAAATATGGCAAGAGAGAAGAATAGATATCAGGTCTGTGGGGTTTTTTTAAACTGGTTAACCCTCTCTTGAAAAAGCTAATTCACGGCTTCTCCTTTGATAAATGCATTAAGATTTGGCTGCTTGGCTTCAAATGGCAGATTTATGAAAAAAACAATTATATTCCTGGAAATGCAAATATGCTTGATGAACTAATGACTCTATGTGGCAACCTTTAAAAAAAAAAGCTGAATAGATGCCTATTGCAAGAACTTTCCATTGTTTTTTCCTAACTGTTTACTCATTGCTTATATGTACCTACTTCTATCAGATTTGGGATGAGGTGTCATAGACATAAATAAAAAATTTAGTGTAAGAGAGGCATCTGACCAGCTTACAATATCTACAAAGAGAATTCAGTATATATGAGTGGAAACACCCAATTTTATTCTTTTGGGGTAATTCTGGAAGGATATACTTTTTCTCCATTTGAAAGAAATGTCCAACTCAAAATACTGTCTTACTCATGATCACGAGAAATTAATTTGGCTATTGGCAAAGGGGAATCCTTCTTTTGGATCAGAAGAGTGGCAGTATCATTAAGGTTTGCCCAGAACAGTCCTGGTTTATACCTCTTGTCCTAGCATAATTAATAGTGTCCCCATTCACTCTCACAGGTGTTCCAGTTTGAATGATCAATTACATGGTCAACCTAGTTATACACTAATCCCAAAGCATTAAGGCATTGATTAAGAACCTTGCTGTTCATGCTGCTTTGTGGTACATTAATTATACTAAGAAATAGCAGAGAAAGAACCTCTGCTCTCTGGGAACCTCATGTCTAAGAGACATAGTACTACTGTGAACACACTTATAAGAGATCAAGTGCATTAAAAACAGCAACTCAAAGACCAAAGTGTGTATGCCATACTCTGCTGAAACATTTATTTTGGGGCCAGGGAGAGGAGGAGGGCCCTGGATGAGAGAATGTAGGAGTTTTATATAGGAATAATGTGGTGAAGTTAGGCTCTCAACCTTTTCTTAGTTTATCTGGTATGGCCATTGAAAAAGGCTATTTGGAATCTTTCTGGCTAAATCATACTATGGGTTTCCTTCCATTAGTAAAAAGAGAAGCTAGTTTGATCTCCACTAGATTGTCTTTGTCCACCCACTGTACCACTCTAAACTCCACAAATCAGGCCTGAGTTGGCTATGTGAAGGAAATAATCAAAAACCATTTTTCCAAATTGTTTTTTAGTACTTTCTCACAGCTCATCTGAGGTAAAAAGACAGAGTCAGGAATGATAAACTTTACCCAAAGGACTAAATTAGCAACATGACATTGCTGTGAACACATTTTTTTAAAAGATCTTTAGCTAGCCTAATACCTTCTGACATTGACTGAAAAGTGAATGTTGAACTAGCTATATATTATTTAGGAAAAGACAACTGCAACAGTGAGTGAATTTTACAGTGATTTGGAAGACAGCTAGGCTAAGAAGGTACTGTTGTGAAGTTCTACACACTATTTACATGCCCCTGGCTCTAGAGCTACTGGAAGAAAGAAGTGATGACTCTACTTCCCTAACCAGAGAGGGAGAGAGAATTTCCAGGAACAGTGGCCCATGAGACTTTGCATGTATGCACAGAAGAAGTAGGTATCATTAAAATTAGAGTTTGGAAGCATTCCTCAAACTCTATGAGAAGGTCTTATTTGTAAGCCAGTAGAAGTCCTATAAGGAAGCTCTCCCTCCTGAGCAGCCACTCCTATAGAGGGGAGCTGGAACCTCAGCCTTAACATGGAAGGTTATCAATAGCCTCTGGTCTTCAAGTCATAAGATCCGGACATATTTGATATTGGTTGAAGGTATTTATCCTTCTGTTTCTTTTGTTCTTTAGTAAATTAAGTTATTTATCTGTGATGCAATGTTACATAGATAGGACTTGGATGTTATAAAACCTTGTTTATTGAGAATTGCCAGATATTAGGGTGTTTGGGTTGTATTGAATTTCTCAAGGTAAATGAGGGTTTTGGATTAAACCCAAGACCTATTAATTAGGCATAACTGCATTTCTCCCAAAACACCATGACTGGTCATACTTCTAGGATTTTGTTATCTCCTCTACTTGGAATTTCTTCTTCTTCACTACCTGGAGAACCCTTATTCATCTTTCAAGACTTAACTCAAGGGTCCCTTTATCTCTGAAGACAATACTGACTTCTTCCCAACTCCCCTCACCCCCATCTTCTAGGTAGGTGTGATCTCTCTTTCCTTTACTTGTATAGCTGTCTACCCTACTAGAAGTTAAGCTTCTTGAAGGAAGAGACTTAGCAGAGGCTGGCATATAGTAGGGAGTCAAGAAGTGGCTGGGTTTATGAATGAAATAACAAAAGAGAAGGGTCCCAAAAGACTAAATCGTACATTGATGAGGAGGCCACTGGGCCCCCTGGGGCTATGGACATCCCTGTAAAACTCAAGTTTGCTCCAAAAAACCGCTTTACTTGTCCAAAATCGGCCTGCACTTCTACCTCCATGTCTAGGCAGAAAAGTCTGCACTTTGCTTAACTCTTAGCAAACTAGACATGAAGCCAGATCTCCTTATTCCTTGATGATTTTGCATAATGACACTATATAATGAAATTTTAAAATCAACTTTTTTCCCTCCATGAAGGCTCTTAAAGATCAGACATCTACAAACCTTTTCTTGGATTCTTTGTTTTAATCTCTGAGCTGAACATTTTCTTTTGTTCTTTTTTTTTTTTTAAATTTTTCCCTGTGGGCATTCCATTGATAATGTGGGAAATACATTTAAGAAAATGATACTCTCCTATTAACAGTGTAGTCAAAGAATTATTTTGTTTCTTTTTCTGCTGTTGATTTCTTTTTTGGTGGATGTTTTGTGTGATAAGAGATTAATAATCAGAATATACTTGTTTAGTATCATATTTTGTGTTTTTTCCCTTCAGCGGGAGTATCAGCATAAATGCCAAGCAATCTGAATTAAATAGCTTAAGTAGTAGTATTGCTGTTCCAATTGCTTGTCATTACACAGGAGATTATGGTTACAGCTGACTATATAGCACTACCTGAGCCACACATTTTACATTTACAATCAGCCTATTATAGATGAACTGTGAAAATTGGAGAGGGCTTTTTATGATAATTGGAAGATGTTTTCCTCTAAGTATGGAAGGCCCTTGAGAGAGCTTGAATTACTTGTCTGTAATTTTGTTATAAGCTTTAATGCTATTTATTTAACTTGAAGTTTATTGCTCCTGAATATATTTTCCTGTGTCTTTCTATTGAGTGACATACATGCTATAATCTCAATAACATTTTTATTTTGAATATCATTATACATTTTATTTTGCTTGTTGTTCTCAGCTTCAAAGAATTATCTTCTCGTAGGGAATGATTCATAAAAAAGGAATAGATTCATAGATTCATAGTTTCATAGAAAAGGAAACTACCTCTGGAGTTTAAATTAAGAGTATGAGTGGAAATACAAAAGACAGTCTCTCTTTGATTCTACCTGGTTCTTTCTGTGTTCTGAGGAAAACTGACCCAACATTTCAGGTATTGACTGTGAATCTGTAGGTGATGTTTCCAACATTTTATGCCATACATAATTATGTGTTCTTGTAGCCTTCCTTCTTACCCTTACAATCTTTCTCTGGTTTGGCTGGTCTCCTCCATGCTCACTGAATACCTCATGCTCATTCCTTCTTTTATGTCCTTGTGCAGACCATTTCTCTGCCTATAATGTCCTTTCTCTTCCTCAAAACCTATCCAAATTCCCATAGTCACACAGTTAGTAAGTGACAGAGCTGGGACCAGAACTTATTTTAGTTTTCTGCCAATTAAATTCCATAAATATAAATTGGGCATCTAAATGCAATGGACTCTGCCAAACAATACCTTGTATGTTTGGTTTTCTTTATTCCTACAAAGAAATGTAAACCAGAAATGGAGGCTTCTCAGTCATATACCTTGACTTCTGTTGCAGGGATATTTATATAAACACTGCTCACATGGAATGAGATCCAAGTATCACTAAATTTTCAGCAATCAAAATGTAACAAATAGTATTATTTATTTTATATCAAGATAAATACTGCACTTTGCCTAGAAGCAGGCTTGGTAATTTAGGTACCCTGCTTTCAGAGACCCAAGTGTCAAAAATTCAAGCATACCAAAGATATAAACAAGGAGAAGATTGTTCCCATTACAGAAAGATTCTTCAACTTACAAATGGATTCCATGCAGGGTTCCTTTAAAGAGGTTCTCCCTTCATACTTAAAATATATGTTTGTTGGTCATTGAATAGTCATCAGAGAAAACTGAGGAGCAGAAAGACATAAAGCTGAAGTGTTAGGAATTGCTGCCAGGTGATGATCATTGAAATAAGGATAAAGCCCTGAGACATTATAATGTACGTTGGTGGGAAACATAGCATTTGATTTATATAAAATTGAATTCAGACACTAATTTTCAAAAATGTGTGTACAGCATAGAGAAGCACACTGGACTTGCATAATAAAACATTCTAGAGCAGAGGTTCTTAGCTTATCTAGACCCTTGACAG
Organism: Lipotes vexillifer; assembly: GCF_000442215.2. NCBI lineage: Eukaryota > Metazoa > Chordata > Mammalia > Artiodactyla > Lipotidae > Lipotes > Lipotes vexillifer. The sequence goes on along the minus strand of NW_006779357.1, from coordinate 530,640 downwards.
GGAGAAGTCTTATGAATGAGTATAATAGTAAATCATTGCTGCAATAATACTGCAGTAAAAACCACTGCAAAACTCACTGGCTTAAAAACAACAATCGTTTATTCTCATTTATACATTTGCAAGTCAGCTGGATGTTGGCGGATCTAGGCTGGGCTCAGCTGGGCTGAGCTCTAAGCTGCAGGTTGAGCCCAGGTCTACCAGACCTGTTTCTCATCTTTCTTGGACCAAAAGCCTACTTGGGGCATTTTCTTCTCATGGTAATGGCAGGAA